>NC_088718.1:19848101-20148101 GCF_963576615.1 Watersipora subatra | reverse complement strand
TTTACCTTTTCCACTTTTGTCAAACAATTGCAATATTCTCTCAATAAGCTAATTAGCTCAATTGGAGCATTTCTACCATGTTTGGTTGAAATTGAAAATTTACATTTTTCACTTTTGTCAGACGTTTGTAATATTCCCACAATAAGCTAATTAGCTCAATTGGAGCATTTCTAGCATGTTTGGTTGAAATTGGAAGTTTACATTTTTCACTTTTGTCAGACAATTGCAATATTCCCTCAATAAGCTAATTAGCTCATTTGGAGCATTTCTAGCATTTTTGGTTGAAATTAGAAATTTACATTTTTCAGTGTCGTCAAACGTTTGTAATATTCTCACAATCAGCTAATTAGCTCAATTGGAGCATTTCTAGCATGTTTGGTTGAAATTGGAAATTTACATTTTTCAGTTTTGTCAGACGTTTGTAATATTCTCACAATAAGCTAATTAGCTCAATTGGAGCATTTCTAGCATGTTTGGTTGAAATTGGAAATTTACATTTTTCACTTTTGTCAAACAATTGCAATATTCTCTCAATAAGCTAATTAGCTCAATTGGAGCATTTCTAGCATGTTTGGTTGAAATTGGAAATTTACATTTTTCACTTTTGTCAGACGTTTGTAATATTCTCACAATAAGCTAATTAGCTCAATTGGAGCATTTCTAGCACGTTTGGTTGAAATTAGAATTTTACATTTTTCAGTTTTGTCAGACAATTGCAATAGTCTCTCAATAAGCTAGTTAGCTCAATTGGAGCATTTCTAGCATGTTTGGTTGAAATTGGAAATTTACATTTTTCAGTTTTGTCAGACGTTTGTAATGTTCTCACAATAAGCTAATTAGCTCAATTGGAGCATTTCTAGCATGTTTGGTTGAAATTGGAAATTTACATTTTTCAGTGTTGTCAGACGTTTGTAATATTCTCACAATAAGCTAATTAGCTCAATTGGAGCATTTCTAGCATGTTTGGTTGAAATTGGAAACTTACATTTTTCACTTTTGTCAGACGTTTGTAATATTCTCACAATAAGCTAATTAGCTCAATTGGAGCATTTCTAGCATGTTTGGTTGAAATTGGAAATTTACATTTTTCACTTTTGTCAGACAATTGCAATATTCTCACAATAAGCTAATTAGCTCAATTGGAGCATTTCTAGCATGTTTGGTTGAAATTGGAAATTTACATTTTTCAGTGTTGTCAGACGTTTGTAATATTCTCACAATAAGCTAATTAGCTCAATTGGAGCATTTCTAGCACGTTTGGTTGAAGTTGGAAATTTACATTTTTCACTTTTGTCAGACGTTTGTAATATTCTCACAATAAGCTAATTAGCTCAATTGGAGCATTTCTAGCATGTTTGGTTGAAATTAGAAATTTACATTTTTCAGTGTTGTCAGACGTTTGTAATATTCTCACAATAAGCTAATTAGCTCAATTGGAGCATTTCTAGCATGTTTGGTTGAAATTAGAAATTTACATTTTTCAGTGTTGTCAGACGTTTGTAATATTCTCACAATAAGCCAATTAGCTCAATTTGAGCATTTCTAGCATGTTTGGTTGAAATTGGAAATTTACATTTTTCAGTTTTGTCAGACGTTTGTAAAATTCTTACAGTAGGCTTATTTGCGCAATTTGAGCATTTCTAGCATGTTTGGTTGAAATTCGAAATTTACATTTTTCACTTTTGTCAGACCATTGCAATATTCTCACAATAAGCTAATTAGCTCAATTGGAGCATTTCTAGCATGTTTGGTTGAAATTGGAAATTTACATTTTTCAATTTTGTCAGACAATTGCAATATTCTCACAATAAGCTAATTAGCTCAATTGGAGCATTTCTAGCATGTTTGGTTGAAATTGGAAATTTACATTTTTCAATTTTGTTAGACGTTTGTAATATTCTCACAATAAGCTAATTAGCTCAATTGGAGCATTTCTAGCATGTTTGGTTGAAATTGGAAATTTACATTTTTCAGTTTTGTCAGACAATTGCAATATTCTCTCAATAAGCTAATTAGCTCAATTGGAGCATTTCTAGCATGTTTGGTTGAAATTGGAAATTTACATTTTTCAGTTTTGTCAGACGTTTGTAGTATTCTCACAATAAGCTAATTAGCTCAATTGGAGCATTTCTAGCATGTTTGGTTAAAGTTGGAAATTTACATTTTTCACTTTTGTCAGACAATTGCAATATTCTCACAATAAGCTAATTAGCTCAATTGGAGTATTTCTAGCACGTTTGGTTGAAATTGGAAGTTTACATTTTTCACTTTGGTCAGACAATTGCAATATTCTCTCAATAAGCTAATTAGCTCAATTGGAGCATTTCTAGCATGTTTGGTTGAAATTGGAAATTTACATTTTTCAGTTTTGTCAGACGTTTGTAGTATTCTCACAATAAGCTAATTAGCTCAATTGGAGCATTTCTAGCATGTTTGGTTGAAATTAGAAATTTACATTTTTCAGTGTTGTCAGACGTTTGTAATATTCTCACAATAAGCTAATTAGCTCAATTGGAGCATTTCTAGCATGTTTGGTTGAAATTGGAAATTTACATTTTTCAGTGTTGTCAGACGTTTGTAAAATTCTCACAATAAGCCAATTAGCTCAATTTTAGCATTTCTAGCATGTTTGGTTGAAATTGGAAATTTACATTTTTCACTTTTGTCAGACCATTGCAATATTCTCACAATAAGCTAATTAGCTCAATTGGAGCATTTCTAGCATGTTTGGTTGAAATTGGAAATTTACATTTTTCAGTTTTGTCAGACGTTTCTATAATTCTCACAATAAGCTAATTAGCTCAATTGGAGCATTTCTAGCATGTTTGGTTGAAAATGGAAATTTACATTTTTCAGTGTTGTCAGACGTTTGTAATATTCTCACAATAAGCTAATTAGCTCAATTGGAGCATTTCTAGCATGTTTGGTTGAAATTGGAAATTTACATTTTTCAGTTTTGTCGGACGTTTGTAAAATTCTTACAGTAGGGTTTTTGCGCAATTTCAGCATTTCTAGCATGTTTGGTTGAAATTGGAAATTTACATTTTTCACTTTTGTCAGACGTTTATAGTATTCTAACAATGAGCTAATTAGCTCAATTGGAGCATTTCTAGCATGTTTGGTTGAAATTGGAAATTTACATTTTTCACTTTTGTCAGACAATTGCAATATTCTCACAATAAGCTAATTAGCTCAATTGGAGCATTTCTAGCATGTTTGGTTGAAATTGGAAATTTACATTTTTCACTTTTGTCAGACAATTGCAATATTCTCACAATAAGCTAATTAGCTCAATTGGAGCATTTCTAGCATGTTTGGTTGAAATTGGAAATTTACATTTTTCAGTTTTGTCAGACGTTTGTAGTATTCTCACAATAAGCTAATTAGCTCAATTGGAGCATTTCTAGCATGTTTGGTTGAAATTGGAAAATTACATTTTTGACTTTTGTCAGACAATTGCAATATTCTCACAATAAGCTAATTAGCTATATTGGAGCATTTCTAGCATGTTTGGTTGAAATTGGAAAATTACATTTTTCACTTTTGTCAGACAATTGCAATATTCTCACAATAAGCTAATTAGCTCATTTGGAGCATTTCTAGCATGTTTGGTTGAAATTGGAAATTTACATTTTTCACTTTTGTCAGACCATTGCAATATTCTCACAATAAGCTAATTAGCTCAATTGGAGCATTTCTAGCATGTTTGGTTGAAATTGGAAATTTACATTTTTCAGTTTTGTCAGACGTTTGTAAAATTCTTACAGTAGGCTTTTTGCGCAATTTCAGCATTTCTAGCATGTTTGGTTGAAATTGGAAATTTACATTTTTCACTTTTGTCAGACAATTACAATATTCTCACAATAAGCTAATTAGCTCAATTGAAGCATTTCTAGCATGTTTGGTTGAAATTGGAAATTTACATTTTTCAATTTTGTTAGACGTTTGTAATATTCTCACAATAAGCTAATTAGCTCAATTGGAGCATTTCTAGCATGTTTGGTTGAAATTGGAAATTTACATTTTTCACTTTTGTCAGACAATTGCAATATTCTCACAATAAGCTAATTAGCTCAATTGGAGTATTTCTAGCATGTTTGGTTGAAATTGGAAGTTTACATTTTTCACTTTTGTCAGACAATTGCAATATTATCTCAATAAGCTAATTAGCTCAATTGGAGCATTTCTAGCATGTTTGGTTGAAATTGGAAGTTTACATTTTTCAGTGTTGTCAGACGTTTGTAATATTTTCACAATAAGCTAATTAGCTCAATTGGAGCATTTCTAGCATGTTTGGTTGAAATTGGAAATTTACATTTTTCAGTGTTGTCAGACGTTTGTAAAATTCTCACAATAAGCCAATTAGCTCAATTTGAGCATTTCTAGCATGTTTGGTTGAAATTGGAAATTTACATTCTTCACTTTTGTCAGACCATTGCAATATTCTCACAATAAGCTAATTAGCTCAATTGGAGCATTTCTAGCATGTTTGGTTGAAATTGGAAATTTACATTTTTCAATTTTGTCAGACAATTGCATTATTCTCACAATAAGCTAATTAGCTCAATTGGAGCATTTCTAGCATGTTTGGTTGAAATTGGAAATTTACATTTTTCAATTTTGTTAGACGTTTGTAATATTCTCACAATAAGCTAATTAGCTCAATTGGAGCATTTCTAGCATGTTTGGTTGAAATTGGAAATTTACATTTTTCAGTTTTGTCAGACAATTGCAATATTCTCTCAATAAGCTAATTAGCTCAATTGGAGCATTTCTAGCATGTTTGGTTGAAATTGGAAATTTACATTTTTCAGTTTTGTCAGACGTTTGTAGTATTCTCACAATAAGCTAATTAGCTCAATTGGAGCATTTCTAGCATGTTTGGTTGAAGTTGGAAATTTACATTTTTCACTTTTGTCAGACAATTGCAATATTCTCACAATAAGCTAATTAGCTCAATTGGAGTATTTCTAGCACGTTTAGTTGAAATTGGAAGTTTACATTTTTCACTTTGGTCAGACAATTGCAATATTCTCTCAATAAGCTAATTAGCTCAATTGGAGCATTTCTAGCATGTTTGGTTGAAATTGGAAATTTACATTTTTCAGTTTTGTCAGACGTTTGTAGTATTCTCACAATAAGCTAATTAGCTCAATTGGAGCATTTCTAGCATGTTTGGTTGAAATTAGAAATTTACATTTTTCAGTGTTGTCAGACGTTTGTAATATTCTCACAATAAGCTAATTAGCTCAATTGGAGCATTTCTAGCATGTTTGGTTGAAATTGGAAATTTACATTTTTCAGTGTTGTCAGACGTTTGTAAAATTCTCACAATAAGCCAATTAGCTCAATTTTAGCATTTCTAGCATGTTTGGTTGAAATTGGAAATTTACATTTTTCACTTTTGTCAGACCATTGCAATATTCTCACAATAAGCTAATTAGCTCAATTGGAGCATTTCTAGCATGTTTGGTTGAAATTGGAAATTTACATTTTTCAGTTTTGTCAGACGTTTCTAAAATTCTCACAATAAGCTAATTAGCTCAATTGGAGCATTTCTAGCATGTTTGGTTGAAATTGGAAATTTACATTTTTCAGTGTTGTCAGACGTTTGTAATATTCTCACAATAAGCTAATTAGCTCAATTGGAGCATTTCTAGCATGTTTGGTTGAAATTGGAAATTTACATTTTTCACTTTTGTCAGACGTTTGTAAAATTCTTACAGTAGGGTTTTTGCGCAATTTCAGCATTTCTAGCATGTTTGGTTGAAATTGGAAATTTACATTTTTCACTTTTGTCAGACGTTTATAGTATTCTAACAATGAGCTAATTAGCTCAATTGGAGCATTTCTAGCATGTTTGGTTGAAATTGGAAATTTACATTTTTCACTTTTGTCAGACAATTGCAATATTCTCACAATAAGCTAATTAGCTCAATTGGAGCATTTCTAGCATGTTTGGTTGAAATTGGAAATTTACATTTTTCAGTTTTGTCAGACGTTTGTAGTATTCTCACAATAAGCTAATTAGCTCAATTGGAGCATTTCTAGCATGTTTGGTTGAAATTGGAAAATTACATTTTTGACTTTTGTCAGACAATTGCAATATTCTCACAATAAGCTAATTAGCTATATTGGAGCATTTCTAGCATGTTTGGTTGAAATTGGAAAATTACATTTTTCACTTTTGTCAGACAATTGCAATATTCTCACAATAAGCTAATTAGCTCATTTGGAGCATTTCTAGCATGTTTGGTTGAAATTGGAAATTTACATTTTTCAGTGTTGTCAGACGTTTGTAATATTCTCACAATAAGCTAATTAGCTCAATTGGATCATTTCTAGCACGTTTGGTTGAAATTGGAAACTTACTTTTTTCACTTTTGTCAGACAATTGCAATATTCTCTCAATAAGCTAATTAGCTCAATTGGAGCATTTCTACCATGTTTGGTTGAAATTGGAAATTTACATTTTTCACTTTTGTCAGACGTTTGTAATATTCTCACAATAAGCTAATTAGCTCAATTGGAGCATTTCTAGCACGTTTGGTTGAAATTAGAATTTTACATTTTTCAGTTTAGTCAGACAATTGCAATAGTCTCTCAATAAGCTAGTTAGCTCAATTGGAGCATTTCTAGCATGTTTGGTTGAAATTGGAAATTTACATTTTTCAGTTTTGTCAGACATTTGTAATGTTCTCACAATAAGCTAATTAGCTCAATTGGAGCATTTCTAGCATGTTTGGTTGAAATTGGAAATTTACATTTTTCAGTGTTGTCAGACGTTTGTAATATTCTCACAATAAGCTAATTAGCTCAATTGGAGAATTTCTAGCATGTTTGGTTGAAATTGGAAACTTACATTTTTCACTTTTGTCAGACGTTTGTAATATTCTCACAATAAGCTAATTAGCTCAATTGGAGCATTTCTAGCATGTTTGGTTGAAATTGGAAATTTACATTTTTCACTTTTGTCAGACAATTGCAATATTCTCACAATAAGATAATTAGCTCAATTGGAGCATTTCTAGCATGTTTGGTTGAAATTGGAAATTTACATTTTTCAGTGTTGTCAGACGTTTGTAATATTCTCACAATAAGCTAATTAGCTCAATTGGAGTATTTCTAGCATGTTTGGTTGAAATTGGAAATTTACATTTTTCAGTTTTGTCAGACAATTGCAATATTCTCTCAATAAGCTAATTAGCTCAATTGGAGTATTTCTAGCATGTTTGGTTGAAATTGGAAGTTTACATTTTTCACTTTTGTCAGACAATTGCAATATTATCTCAATAAGCTAATTAGCTCAATTGGAGCATTTCTAGCATGTTTGGTTGAAATTGGAAATTTACATTTTTCAGTTTTGTCAGACGTTTGTAGTATTCTCACAATAAGCTAATTAGCTCAATTGGAGCATTTCTAGCATGTTTGGTTGAAATTAGAAATTTACATTTTTCAGTGTTGTCAGACGTTTGTAATATTTTCACAATAAGCTAATTAGCTCAATTGGAGCATTTCTAGCATGTTTGGTTGAAATTGGAAATTTACATTTTTCAGTGTTGTCGGACGTTTGTAAAATTCTCACAATAAGCCAATTAGCTCAATTTGAGCATTTCTAGCATGTTTGGTTGAAATTGGAAATTTACATTCTTCACTTTTGTCAGACCATTGCAATATTCTCACAATAAGCTAATTAGCTCAATTGGAGCATTTCTAGCATGTTTGGTTGAAATTGGAAATTTACATTTTTCAGTTTTGTCAGACGTTTGTAAAATTCTTACAGTAGGCTGATTTGCGCAATTTGAGCATTTCTATCATGTTTGGTTGAAATTGGAAATTTACATTTTTCACTTTTGTCAGACCATTGCAATAATCTCACAATAAGCTAATTAGCTCAATTGGAGCATTTCTAGCATGTTTGGTTGAAATTGGAAATTTACATTTTTCAGTTTTGTCAGACGTTTGTAAAATTCTTACAGTAGGCTTTTTGCGCAATTTCAGCATTTCTAGCATGTTTGGTTGAAATTGGAAATTTACATTTTTCACTTTTGTCAGACAATTACAATATTCTCACAATAAGCTAATTAGCTCAATTGAAGCATTTCTAGCATGTTTGGTTGAAATTGGAAATTTACATTTTTCAATTTTGTTAGACGTTTGTAATATTCTCACAATAAGCTAATTAGCTCAATTGGAGCATTTCTAGCATGTTTGGTTGAAATTGGAAATTTACATTTTTCACTTTTGTCAGACAATTGCAATATTCTCACAATAAGCTAATTAGCTCAATTGGAGTATTTCTAGCATGTTTGGTTGAAATTGGAAGTTTACATTTTTCACTTTTGTCAGACAATTGCAATATTATCTCAATAAGCTAATTAGCTCAATTGGAGCATTTCTAGCATGTTTGGTTGAAATTGGAAATTTACATTTTTCAGTTTTGTCAGACGTTTGTAGTATTCTCACAATAAGCTAATTAGCTCAATTGGAGCATTTCTAGCATGTTTGGTTGAAATTAGAAATTTACATTTTTCAGTGTTGTCAGACGTTTGTAATATTCTCACAATAAGCTAATTAGCTCAATTGGAGCATTTCTAGCATGTTTGGTTGAAATTGGAAATTTACATTTTTCAGTGTTGTCAGACGTTTGTAAAATTCTCACAATAAGCTAATTAGCTCAATTGGAGCATTTCTAGCATGTTTGGTTGAAATTTGAAATTTACATTTTTCAGTTTTGTCAGACGTTTGTAAAATTCTTACAGTAGGCTTATTTGCGCAATTTGAGCATTTCTATCATGTTTGGTTGAAATTGGAAATTTACATTTTTCACTTTTGTCAGACCATTGCAATATTCTCACAATAAGCTAATTAGCTCAATTGGAGCATTTCTAGCATGTTTGGTTGAAATTGGAAATTTACATTTTTCAGTTTTGTCAGACGTTTGTAAAATTCTTACAGTAGGCTTTTTGCGCAATTTCAGCATTTCTAGCATGTTTGGTTGAAATTGGAAATTTACATTTTTCACTTTTGTCAGACAATTGCAATATTCTCACAATAAGCTAATTAGCTCAATTGGAGTATTTCTAGCATGTTTGGTTGAAATTGGAAGTTTACATTTTTCAGTGTTGTCAGACGTTTGTAATATTCTCACAATAAGCTAATTAGCTCAATTGGAGCATTTCTAGCATGTTTGGTTGAAATTGGAAATTTACATTTTTCAGTTTTGTCGGACGTTTGTAAAATTCTTACAGTAGGGTTTTTGCGCAATTTCAGCATTTCTAGCATGTTTGGTTGAAATTGGAAATTTACATTTTTCACTTTTGTCAGACGTTTATAGTATTCTAACAATGAGCTAATTAGCTCAATTGGAGCATTTCTAGCATGTTTGGTTGAAATTGGAAATTTACATTTTTCACTTTTGTCAGACAATTGCAATATTCTCACAATAAGCTAATTAGCTCAATTGGAGCATTTCTAGCATGTTTGGTTGAAATTGGAAATTTACATTTTTCACTTTTGTCAGACAATTGCAATATTCTCACAATAAGCTAATTAGCTCAATTGGAGCATTTCTAGCATGTTTGGTTGAAATTGGAAATTTACATTTTTCAGTTTTGTCAGACGTTTGTAGTATTCTCACAATAAGCTAATTAGCTCAATTGGAGCATTTCTAGCATGTTTGGTTGAAATTGGAAAATTACATTTTTGACTTTTGTCAGACAATTGCAATATTCTCACAATAAGCTAATTAGCTATATTGGAGCATTTCTAGCATGTTTGGTTGAAATTGGAAAATTACATTTTTCACTTTTGTCAGACAATTGCAATATTCTCACAATAAGCTAATTAGCTCATTTGGAGCATTTCTAGCATGTTTGGTTGAAATTGGAAATTTACATTTTTCACTTTTGTCAGACCATTGCAATATTCTCACAATAAGCTAATTAGCTCAATTGGAGCATTTCTAGCATGTTTGGTTGAAATTGGAAATTTACATTTTTCAGTTTTGTCAGACGTTTGTAAAATTCTTACAGTAGGCTTTTTGCGCAATTTCAGCATTTCTAGCATGTTTGGTTGAAATTGGAAATTTACATTTTTCACTTTTGTCAGACAATTACAATATTCTCACAATAAGCTAATTAGCTCAATTGAAGCATTTCTAGCATGTTTGGTTGAAATTGGAAATTTACATTTTTCAATTTTGTTAGACGTTTGTAATATTCTCACAATAAGCTAATTAGCTCAATTGGAGCATTTCTAGCATGTTTGGTTGAAATTGGAAATTTACATTTTTCACTTTTGTCAGACAATTGCAATATTCTCACAATAAGCTAATTAGCTCAATTGGAGTATTTCTAGCATGTTTGGTTGAAATTGGAAGTTTACATTTTTCACTTTTGTCAGACAATTGCAATATTATCTCAATAAGCTAATTAGCTCAATTGGAGCATTTCTAGCATGTTTGGTTGAAATTGGAAGTTTACATTTTTCAGTGTTGTCAGACGTTTGTAATATTTTCACAATAAGCTAATTAGCTCAATTGGAGCATTTCTAGCATGTTTGGTTGAAATTGGAAATTTACATTTTTCAGTGTTGTCAGACGTTTGTAAAATTCTCACAATAAGCCAATTAGCTCAATTTGAGCATTTCTAGCATGTTTGGTTGAAATTGGAAATTTACATTCTTCACTTTTGTCAGACCATTGCAATATTCTCACAATAAGCTAATTAGCTCAATTGGAGCATTTCTAGCATGTTTGGTTGAAATTGGAAATTTACATTTTTCAATTTTGTCAGACAATTGCATTATTCTCACAATAAGCTAATTAGCTCAATTGGAGCATTTCTAGCATGTTTGGTTGAAATTGGAAATTTACATTTTTCAATTTTGTTAGACGTTTGTAATATTCTCACAATAAGCTAATTAGCTCAATTGGAGCATTTCTAGCATGTTTGGTTGAAATTGGAAATTTACATTTTTCAGTTTTGTCAGACAATTGCAATATTCTCTCAATAAGCTAATTAGCTCAATTGGAGCATTTCTAGCATGTTTGGTTGAAATTGGAAATTTACATTTTTCAGTTTTGTCAGACGTTTGTAGTATTCTCACAATAAGCTAATTAGCTCAATTGGAGCATTTCTAGCATGTTTGGTTGAAGTTGGAAATTTACATTTTTCACTTTTGTCAGACAATTGCAATATTCTCACAATAAGCTAATTAGCTCAATTGGAGTATTTCTAGCACGTTTAGTTGAAATTGGAAATTTACATTTTTCAGTTTTGTCAGACGTTTGTAGTATTCTCACAATAAGCTAATTAGCTCAATTGGAGCATTTCTAGCATGTTTGGTTGAAGTTGGAAATTTACATTTTTCACTTTTGTCAGACAATTGCAATATTCTCTCAATAAGCTAATTAGCTCAATTGGAGCATTTCTAGCATGTTTGGTTGAAATTGGAAATTTACATTTTTCAGTTTTGTCAGACGTTTGTAAAATTCTTACAGTAGGCTTTTTGCGCAATTTCAGCATTTCTAGCATGTTTGGTTGAAATTGGAAATTTACATTTTTCACTTTTGTCAGACAATTGCAATATTCTCACAATAAGCTAATTAGCTCAATTGGAGTATTTCTAGCATGTTTGGTTGAAATTGGAAGTTTACATTTTTCAGTGTTGTCAGACGTTTGTAATATTCTCACAATAAGCTAATTAGCTCAATTGGAGCATTTCTAGCATGTTTGGTTGAAATTGGAAATTTACATTTTTCAGTTTTGTCGGACGTTTGTAAAATTCTTACAGTAGGGTTTTTGCGCAATTTCAGCATTTCTAGCATGTTTGGTTGAAATTGGAAATTTACATTTTTCACTTTTGTCAGACGTTTATAGTATTCTAACAATGAGCTAATTAGCTCAATTGGAGCATTTCTAGCATGTTTGGTTGAAATTGGAAAATTACATTTTTAACTTTTGTCAGACAATTGCAATATTCTCACAATAAGCTAATTAGCTATATTGGAGCATTTCTAGCATGTTTGGTTGAAATTGGAAAATTACATTTTTCACTTTTGTCAGACAATTGCAATATTCTCACAATAAGCTAATTAGCTCATTTGGAGCATTTCTAGCATGTTTGGTTGAAATTGGAAATTTACATTTTTCACTTTTGTCAGACCATTGCAATATTCTCACAATAAGCTAATTAGCTCAATTGGAGCATTTCTAGCATGTTTGGTTGAAATTGGAAATTTACATTTTTCAGTTTTGTCAGACGTTTGTAAAATTCTTACAGTAGGCTTTTTGCGCAATTTCAGCATTTCTAGCATGTTTGGTTGAAATTGGAAATTTACATTTTTCACTTTTGTCAGACAATTACAATATTCTCACAATAAGCTAATTAGCTCAATTGAAGCATTTCTAGCATGTTTGGTTGAAATTGGAAATTTACATTTTTCAATTTTGTTAGACGTTTGTAATATTCTCACAATAAGCTAATTAGCTCAATTGGAGCATTTCTAGCATGTTTGGTTGAAATTGGAAATTTACATTTTTCACTTTTGTCAGACAATTGCAATATTCTCACAATAAGCTAATTAGCTCAATTGGAGTATTTCTAGCATGTTTGGTTGAAATTGGAAGTTTACATTTTTCACTTTTGTCAGACAATTGCAATATTATCTCAATAAGCTAATTAGCTCAATTGGAGCATTTCTAGCATGTTTGGTTGAAATTGGAAGTTTACATTTTTCAGTGTTGTCAGACGTTTGTAATATTTTCACAATAAGCTAATTAGCTCAATTGGAGCATTTCTAGCATGTTTGGTTGAAATTGGAAATTTACATTTTTCAGTGTTGTCAGACGTTTGTAAAATTCTCACAATAAGCCAATTAGCTCAATTTGAGCATTTCTAGCATGTTTGGTTGAAATTGGAAATTTACATTCTTCACTTTTGTCAGACCATTGCAATATTCTCACAATAAGCTAATTAGCTCAATTGGAGCATTTCTAGCATGTTTGGTTGAAATTGGAAATTTACATTTTTCAATTTTGTCAGACAATTGCATTATTCTCACAATAAGCTAATTAGCTCAATTGGAGCATTTCTAGCATGTTTGGTTGAAATTGGAAATTTACATTTTTCAATTTTGTTAGACGTTTGTAATATTCTCACAATGAGCTAATTAGCTCAATTGGAGCATTTCTAGCATGTTTGGTTGAAATTGGAAATTTACATTTTTCAGTTTTGTCAGACAATTGCAATATTCTCTCAATAAGCTAATTAGCTCAATTGGAGCATTTCTAGCATGTTTGGTTGAAATTGGAAATTTACATTTTTCAGTTTTGTCAGACGTTTGTAGTATTCTCACAATAAGCTAATTAGCTCAATTGGAGCATTTCTAGCATGTTTGGTTGAAGTTGGAAATTTACATTTTTCACTTTTGTCAGACAATTGCAATATTCTCACAATAAGCTAATTAGCTCAATTGGAGTATTTCTAGCACGTTTAGTTGAAATTGGAAGTTTACATTTTTCACTTTGGTCAGACAATTGCAATATTCTCTCAATAAGCTAATTAGCTCAATTGGAGCATTTCTAGCATGTTTGGTTGAAATTGGAAATTTACATTTTTCAGTTTTGTCAGACGTTTGTAGTATTCTCACAATAAGCTAATTAGCTCAATTGGAGCATTTCTAGCATGTTTGGTTGAAATTAGAAATTTACATTTTTCAGTGTTGTCAGACGTTTGTAATATTCTCACAATAAGCTAATTAGCTCAATTGGAGCATTTCTAGCATGTTTGGTTGAAATTGGAAATTTACATTTTTCAGTGTTGTCAGACGTTTGTAAAATTCTCACAATAAGCCAATTAGCTCAATTTTAGCATTTCTAGCATGTTTGGTTGAAATTGGAAATTTACATTTTTCACTTTTGTCAGACCATTGCAATATTCTCACAATAAGCTAATTAGCTCAATTGGAGCATTTCTAGCATGTTTGGTTGAAATTGGAAATTTACATTTTTCAGTTTTGTCAGACGTTTCTAAAATTCTCACAATAAGCTAATTAGCTCAATTGGAGCATTTCTAGCATGTTTGGTTGAAATTGGAAATTTACATTTTTCAGTGTTGTCAGACGTTTTTAATATTCTCACAATAAGCTAATTAGCTCATTTGGAGCATTTCTAGCATGTTTGGTTGAAATTGGAAATTTACATTTTTCAGTTTTGTCAGACGTTTGTAAAATTCTTACAGTAGGGTTTTTGCGCAATTTCAGCATTTCTAGCATGTTTGGTTGAAATTGGAAATTTACATTTTTCACTTTTGTCAGACGTTTATAGTATTCTAACAATGAGCTAATTAGCTCAATTGGAGCATTTCTAGCATGTTTGGTTGAAATTGGAAATTTACATTTTTCACTTTTGTCAAACAATTGCAATATTCTCACAATAAGCTAATTAGCTCAATTGGAGCATTTCTAGCATGTTTGGTTGAAATTGGAAATTTACATTTTTCACTTTTGTCAGACAATTGCAATATTCTCACAATAAGCTAATTAGCTCAATTGGAGCATTTCTAGCATGTTTGGTTGAAATTGGAAATTTACATTTTTCAGTTTTGTCAGACGTTTGTAGTATTCTCACAATAAGCTAATTAGCTCAATTGGAGCATTTCTAGCATGTTTGGTTGAAATTGGAAAATTACATTTTTGACTTTTGTCAGACAATTGCAATATTCTCACAATAAGCTAATTAGCTATATTGGAGCATTTCTAGCATGTTTGGTTGAAATTGGAAAATTACATTTTTCACTTTTGTCAGACAATTGCAATATTCTCACAATAAGCTAATTAGCTCATTTGGAGCATTTCTAGCATGTTTGGTTGAAATTGGAAATTTACATTTTTCAGTGTTGTCAGACGTTTGTAATATTCTCACAATAAGCTAATTAGCTCAATTGGATCATTTCTAGCACGTTTGGTTGAAATTGGAAACTTACTTTTTTCACTTTTGTCAGACAATTGCAATATTCTCTCAATAAGCTAATTAGCTCAATTGGAGCATTTCTACCATGTTTGGTTGAAATTGGAAATTTACATTTTTCACTTTTGTCAGACGTTTGTAATATTCTCACAATAAGCTAATTAGCTCAATTGGAGCATTTCTAGCACGTTTGGTTGAAATTAGAATTTTACATTTTTCAGTTTAGTCAGACAATTGCAATAGTCTCTCAATAAGCTAGTTAGCTCAATTGGAGCATTTCTAGCATGTTTGGTTGAAATTGGAAATTTACATTTTTCAGTTTTGTCAGACATTTGTAATGTTCTCACAATAAGCTAATTAGCTCAATTGGAGCATTTCTAGCATGTTTGGTTGAAATTGGAAATTTACATTTTTCAGTGTTGTCAGACGTTTGTAATATTCTCACAATAAGCTAATTAGCTCAATTGGAGAATTTCTAGCATGTTTGGTTGAAATTGGAAACTTACATTTTTCACTTTTGTCAGAGGTTTGTAATATTCTCACAATAAGCTAATTAGCTCAATTGGAGCATTTCTAGCATGTTTGGTTGAAATTGGAAATTTACATTTTTCACTTTTGTCAGACAATTGCAATATTCTCACAATAAGATAATTAGCTCAATTGGAGCATTTCTAGCATGTTTGGTTGAAATTGGAAATTTACATTTTTCAGTGTTGTCAGACGTTTGTAATATTCTCACAATAAGCTAATTAGCTCAATTGGAGTATTTCTAGCATGTTTGGTTGAAATTGGAAATTTACATTTTTCAGTTTTGTCAGACAATTGCAATATTCTCTCAATAAGCTAATTAGCTCAATTGGAGTATTTCTAGCATGTTTGGTTGAAATTGGAAGTTTACATTTTTCACTTTTGTCAGACAATTGCAATATTATCTCAATAAGCTAATTAGCTCAATTGGAGCATTTCTAGCATGTTTGGTTGAAATTGGAAATTTACATTTTTCAGTTTTGTCAGACGTTTGTAGTATTCTCACAATAAGCTAATTAGCTCAATTGGAGCATTTCTAGCATGTTTGGTTGAAATTAGAAATTTACATTTTTCAGTGTTGTCAGACGTTTGTAATATTTTCACAATAAGCTAATTAGCTCAATTGGAGCATTTCTAGCATGTTTGGTTGAAATTGGAAATTTACATTTTTCAGTGTTGTCGGACGTTTGTAAAATTCTCACAATAAGCCAATTAGCTCAATTTGAGCATTTCTAGCATGTTTGGTTGAAATTGGAAATTTACATTCTTCACTTTTGTCAGACCATTGCAATATTCTCACAATAAGCTAATTAGCTCAATTGGAGCATTTCTAGCATGTTTGGTTGAAATTGGAAATTTACATTTTTCAGTTTTGTCAGACGTTTGTAAAATTCTTACAGTAGGCTGATTTGCGCAATTTGAGCATTTCTATCATGTTTGGTTGAAATTGGAAATTTACATTTTTCACTTTTGTCAGACCATTGCAATAATCTCACAATAAGCTAATTAGCTCAATTGGAGCATTTCTAGCATGTTTGGTTGAAATTGGAAATTTACATTTTTCAGTTTTGTCAGACGTTTGTAAAATTCTTACAGTAGGCTTTTTGCGCAATTTCAGCATTTCTAGCATGTTTGGTTGAAATTGGAAATTTACATTTTTCACTTTTGTCAGACAATTACAATATTCTCACAATAAGCTAATTAGCTCAATTGAAGCATTTCTAGCATGTTTGGTTGAAATTGGAAATTTACATTTTTCAATTTTGTTAGACGTTTGTAATATTCTCACAATAAGCTAATTAGCTCAATTGGAGCATTTCTAGCATGTTTGGTTGAAATTGGAAATTTACATTTTTCACTTTTGTCAGACAATTGCAATATTCTCACAATAAGCTAATTAGCTCAATTGGAGTATTTCTAGCATGTTTGGTTGAAATTGGAAGTTTACATTTTTCACTTTTGTCAGACAATTGCAATATTATCTCAATAAGCTAATTAGCTCAATTGGAGCATTTCTAGCATGTTTGGTTGAAATTGGAAATTTACATTTTTCAGTTTTGTCAGACGTTTGTAGTATTCTCACAATAAGCTAATTAGCTCAATTGGAGCATTTCTAGCATGTTTGGTTGAAATTAGAAATTTACATTTTTCAGTGTTGTCAGACGTTTGTAATATTCTCACAATAAGCTAATTAGCTCAATTGGAGCATTTCTAGCATGTTTGGTTGAAATTGGAAATTTACATTTTTCAGTGTTGTCAGACGTTTGTAAAATTCTCACAATAAGCTAATTAGCTCAATTGGAGCATTTCTAGCATGTTTGGTTGAAATTTGAAATTTACATTTTTCAGTTTTGTCAGACGTTTGTAAAATTCTTACAGTAGGCTTATTTGCGCAATTTGAGCATTTCTATCATGTTTGGTTGAAATTGGAAATTTACATTTTTCACTTTTGTCAGACCATTGCAATATTCTCACAATAAGCTAATTAGCTCAATTGGAGCATTTCTAGCATGTTTGGTTGAAATTGGAAATTTACATTTTTCAGTTTTGTCAGACGTTTGTAAAATTCTTACAGTAGGCTTTTTGCGCAATTTCAGCATTTCTAGCATGTTTGGTTGAAATTGGAAATTTACATTTTTCACTTTTGTCAGACAATTGCAATATTCTCACAATAAGCTAATTAGCTCAATTGGAGTATTTCTAGCATGTTTGGTTGAAATTGGAAGTTTACATTTTTCAATTTTGTCAGACAATTGCAATATTCTCACAATGAGCTAATTAGCTCAATTGGAGCATTTCTAGCATGTTTGGTTGAAATTGGAAATTTACATTTTTCAATTTTGTTAGACGTTTGTAATATTCTCACAATAAGCTAATTAGCTCAATTGGAGCATTTCTAGCATGTTTGGTTGAAATTGGAAGTTTACATTTTTCAGTTTTGTCAGACGTTTGTAGTATTCTCACAATAAGCTAATTAGCTCAATTGGAGCATTTCTAGCATGTTTGGTTGAAATTAGAAATTTACATTTTTCAGTGTTGTCAGACGTTTGTAATATTCTCACAATAAGCTAATTAGCTCAATTGGAGCATTTCTAGCATGTTTGGTTGAAATTGGAAATTTACATTTTTCAGTGTTGTCAGACGTTTGTAAAATTCTCACAATAAGCCAATTAGCTCAATTTGAGCATTTCTAGCATGTTTGGTTGAAATTGGAAATTTACATTCTTCACTTTTGTCAGACCATTGCAATATTCTCACAATAAGCTAATTAGCTCAATTGGAGCATTTCTAGCATGTTTGGTTGAAATTGGAAATTTACATTTTTCAGTTTTGTCAGACGTTTGTAAAATTCTTACAGTAGGCTTATTTGCGCAATTTGAGCATTTCTATCATGTTTGGTTGAAATTGGAAATTTACATTTTTCACTTTTGTCAGACCATTGCAATATTCTCACAATAAGCTAATTAGCTCAATTGGAGCATTTCTAGCATGTTTGGTTGAAATTGGAAATTTACATTTTTCAGTTTTGTCAGACGTTTGTAAAATTCTTACAGTAGGCTTTTTGCGCAATTTCAGCATTTCTAGCATGTTTGGTTGAAATTGGAAATTTACATTTTTCACTTTTGTCAGACAATTACAATATTCTCACAATAAGCTAATTAGCTCAATTGAAGCATTTCTAGCATGTTTGGTTGAAATTGGAAATTTACATTTTTCAATTTTGTTAGACGTTTGTAATATTCTCACAATAAGCTAATTAGCTCAATTGGAGCATTTCTAGCATGTTTGGTTGAAATTGGAAATTTACATTTTTCACTTTTGTCAGACAATTGCAATATTCTCACAATAAGCTAATTAGCTCAATTGGAGCATTTCTAGCATGTTTGGTTGAAATTGGAAGTTTACATTTTTCACTTTTGTCAGACGTTTGTAGTATTCTCACAATAAGCTAATTAGCTCAATTGGAGCATTTCTAGCATGTTTGGTTGAAATTAGAAATTTACATTTTTCAGTTTTGTCAGACGTTTGTAAAATTCTTACAGTAGGCTTATTTGCGCAATTTGAGCATTTCTATCATGTTTGGTTGAAATTGGAAATTTACATTTTTCACTTTTGTCAGACCATTGCAATATTCTCACAATAAGCTAATTAGCTCAATTGGAGCATTTCTAGCATGTTTGGTTGAAATTGGAAATTTACATTTTTCAGTTTTGTCAGACGTTTGTAAAATTCTTACAGTAGGCTTTTTGCGCAATTTCAGCATTTCTAGCATGTTTGGTTGAAATTGGAAATTTACATTTTTCACTTTTGTCAGACAATTGCAATATTCTCACAATAAGCTAATTAGCTCAATTGGAGCATTTCTAGCATGTTTGGTTGAAATCGGAAATTTAAATTTTTCACTTTTGTCAGACAATTGCAATATTCTCACAATAGGCTAATTAGCTCAATTGGAGCATTTCTAGCATGTTTGGTTGAAATTGGAAATTTACATTTTTCACTTTTGTCAGACAATTGCAATATTCTCACAATAAGCTAATTAGCTCAATTGGAGCATTTCTAGCATGTTTGGTTGAAATTGGAAATTTACATTTTTCAGTTTTGTCAGACGTTTGTAGTATTCTCACAATAAGCTAATTAGCTCAATTGGAGCATTTCTAGCATGTTTGGTTGAAATTGGAAATTTACATTTTTGACTTTTGTCAGACAATTGCAATATTCTCACAATAAGCTAATTAGCTCAATTGGAGCATTTCTAGCATGTTTGGTTGAAATTGGAAATTTACATTTTTCACTTTTGTCAGACGTTTGTAATATTCTCACAATAAGCTAATTAGCTCAATTGGAGCATTTCTAGCACGTTTGGTTGAAATTGGAAATTTACATTTTTCACTTTTGTCAAACAATTGCAATATTCTCTCAATAAGCTAATTAGCTCAATTGGTGCATTTCTACCATGTTTGGTTGAAATTGGAAATTTACATTTTTCACTTTTGTCAGACGTTTGTAATATTCTCACAATAAGCTAATTAGCTCAATTGGAGCATTTCTAGCACGTTTGGTTGAAATTGGAAATTTACCTTTTCCACTTTTGTCAAACAATTGCAATATTCTCTCAATAAGCTAATTAGCTCAATTGGAGCATTTCTACCATGTTTGGTTGAAATTGAAAATTTACATTTTTCACTTTTGTCAGACGTTTGTAATATTCCCACAATAAGCTAATTAGCTCAATTGGAGCATTTCTAGCATGTTTGGTTGAAATTGGAAGTTTACATTTTTCACTTTTGTCAGACAATTGCAATATTCTCTCAATAAGCTAATTAGCTCATTTGGAGCATTTCTAGCATTTTTGGTTGAAATTAGAAATTTACATTTTTCAGTGTCGTCAAACGTTTGTAATATTCTCACAATCAGCTAATTAGCTCAATTGGAGCATTTCTAGCATGTTTGGTTGAAATTGGAAATTTACATTTTTCAGTTTTGTTAGACGTTTGTAATATTCTCACAATAAGCTAATTAGCTCAATTGGAGCATTTCTAGCATGTTTGGTTGAAATTGGAAATTTACATTTTTCACTTTTGTCAAACAATTGCAATATTCTCTCAATAAGCTAATTAGCTCAATTGGAGCATTTCTAGCATGTTTGGTTGAAATTGGAAATTTACATTTTTCACTTTTGTCAGACGTTTGTAATATTCTCACAATAAGCTAATTAGCTCAATTGGAGCATTTCTAGCACGTTTGGTTGAAATTAGAATTTTACATTTTTCAGTTTTGTCAGACAATTGCAATAGTCTCTCAATAAGCTAGTTAGCTCAATTGGAGCATTTCTAGCATGTTTGGTTGAAATTGGAAATTTACATTTTTCAGTTTTGTCAGACGTTTGTAATGTTCTCACAATAAGCTAATTAGCTCAATTGGAGCATTTCTAGCATGTTTGGTTGAAATTGGAAATTTACATTTTTCAGTGTTGTCAGACGTTTGTAATATTCTCACAATAAGCTAATTAGCTCAATTGGAGCATTTCTAGCATGTTTGGTTGAAATTGGAAACTTACATTTTTCACTTTTGTCAGACGTTTGTAATATTCTCACAATAAGCTAATTAGCTCAATTGGAGCATTTCTAGCATGTTTGGTTGAAATTGGAAATTTACATTTTTCACTTTTGTCAGACAATTGCAATATTCTCACAATAAGCTAATTAGCTCAATTGGAGCATTTCTAGCATGTTTGGTTGAAATTGGAAATTTACATTTTTCAGTGTTGTCAGACGTTTGTAATATTCTCACAATAAGCTAATTAGCTCAATTGGAGCATTTCTAGCATGTTTGGTTGAAATTGGAAATTTACATTTTTCACTTTTGTCAGACGTTTGTAATATTCTCACAATAAGCTAATTAGCTCAATTGGAGCAATTCTAGCATGTTTGGTTGAAATTGGAAATTTACATTTTTCACTTTTGTCAGACGTTTGTAATATTCCAACAATAAGCTAATTAGCTCAATTGGAGCATTTCTAGCACGTTTGGTTGAAATTGGAAATTTACATTTTTCACTTTTGTCAAACAATTTCAATATTCTCTCAATAAGCTAATTAGCTCAATTGGAGCATTTCTAGCATGTTTGGTTGAAATTGGAAATTTACAATTTTCACTTTCGTCAGACGTTTGTAATATTCTCACAATAAGCTAATTAGCTCAATTGGAGCATTTCTAGCATGTTTGGTTGAAATTAGAAATTTACATTTTTCAGTTTTGTCAGACGTTTGTAATATTCTCACAATAAGCCAATTAGCTCAATTTGAGCATTTCTAGCATGTTTGGTTGAAATTGGAAATTTACATTTTTCAGTTTTGTCAGACGTTTGTAAAATTCTTACAGTAGGCTTATTTGCGCAATTTGAGCATTTCTAGCATGTTTGGTTGAAATTCGAAATTTACATTTTTCACTTTTGTCAGACCATTGCAATATTCTCACAATAAGCTAATTAGCTCAATTGGAGCATTTCTAGCATGTTTGGTTGAAATTGGAAATTTACATTTTTCAATTTTGTCAGACAATTGCAATATTCTCACAATAAGCTAATTAGCTCAATTGGAGCATTTCTAGCATGTTTGGTTGAAATTGGAAATTTACATTTTTCAATTTTGTTAGACGTTTGTAATATTCTCACAATAAGCTAATTAGCTCAATTGGAGCATTTCTAGCATGTTTGGTTGAAATTGGAAATTTACATTTTTCAGTTTTGTCAGACAATTGCAATATTCTCTCAATAAGCTAATTAGCTCAATTGGAGCATTTCTAGCATGTTTGGTTGAAATTGGAAATTTACATTTTTCAGTTTTGTCAGACGTTTGTAGTATTCTCACAATAAGCTAATTAGCTCAATTGGAGCATTTCTAGCATGTTTGGTTGAAGTTGGAAATTTACATTTTTCACTTTTGTCAGACAATTGCAATATTCTCACAATAAGCTAATTAGCTCAATTGGAGTATTTCTAGCACGTTTGGTTGAAATTGGAAGTTTACATTTTTCACTTTGGTCAGACAATTGCAATATTCTCTCAATAAGCTAATTAGCTCAATTGGAGCATTTCTAGCATGTTTGGTTGAAATTGGAAATTTACATTTTTCAGTTTTGTCAGACGTTTGTAGTATTCTCACAATAAGCTAATTAGCTCAATTGGAGCATTTCTAGCATGTTTGGTTGAAGTTGGAAATTTACATTTTTCAGTGTTGTCAGACGTTTGTAATATTCTCACAATAAGCTAATTAGCTCAATTGGAGCATTTCTAGCATGTTTGGTTGAAATTGGAAATTTACATTTTTCAGTGTTGTCAGACGTTTGTAAAATTCTCACAATAAGCCAATTAGCTCAATTTTAGCATTTCTAGCATGTTTGGTTGAAATTGGAAATTTACATTTTTCACTTTTGTCAGACCATTGCAATATTCTCACAATAAGCTAATTAGCTCAATTGGAGCATTTCTAGCATGTTTGGTTGAAATTGGAAATTTACATTTTTCAGTTTTGTCAGACGTTTCTAAAATTCTCACAATAAGCTAATTAGCTCAATTGGAGCATTTCTAGCATGTTTGGTTGAAATTGGAAATTTACATTTTTCAGTGTTGTCAGACGTTTGTAATATTCTCACAATAAGCTAATTAGCTCAATTGGAGCATTTCTAGCATGTTTGGTTGAAATTGGAAATTTACATTTTTCAGTTTTGTCAGACGTTTGTAAAATTCTTACAGTAGGGTTTTTGCGCAATTTCAGCATTTCTAGCATGTTTGGTTGAAATTGGAAATTTACATTTTTCACTTTTGTCAGACGTTTATAGTATTCTAACAATGAGCTAATTAGCTCAATTGGAGCATTTCTAGCATGTTTGGTTGAAATTGGAAATTTACATTTTTCACTTTTGTCAGACAATTGCAATATTCTCACAATAAGCTAATTAGCTCAATTGGAGCATTTCTAGCATGTTTGGTTGAAATTGGAAATTTACATTTTTCACTTTTGTCAGACAATTGCAATATTCTCACAATAAGCTAATTAGCTCAATTGGAGCATTTCTAGCATGTTTGGTTGAAATTGGAAATTTACATTTTTCAGTTTTGTCAGACGTTTGTAGTATTCTCACAATAAGCTAATTAGCTCAATTGGAGCATTTCTAGCATGTTTGGTTGAAATTGGAAAATTACATTTTTGACTTTTGTCAGACAATTGCAATATTCTCACAATAAGCTAATTAGCTATATTGGAGCATTTCTAGCATGTTTGGTTGAAATTGGAAAATTACATTTTTCAGTGTTGTCAGACAATTGCAATATTCTCACAATAAGCTAATTAGCTCATTTGGAGCATTTCTAGCATGTTTGGTTGAAATTGGAAATTTACATTTTTCAGTGTTGTCAGACGTTTGTAATATTCTCACAATAAGCTAATTAGCTCAATTGGATCATTTCTAGCACGTTTGGTTGAAATTGGAAACTTACTTTTTTCACTTTTGTCAGACAATTGCAATATTCTCTCAATAAGCTAATTAGCTCAATTGGAGCATTTCTACCATGTTTGGTTGAAATTGGAAATTTACATTTTTCACTTTTGTCAGACGTTTGTAATATTCTCACAATAAGCTAATTAGCTCAATTGGAGCATTTCTAGCACGTTTGGTTGAAATTAGAATTTTACATTTTTCAGTTTTGTCAGACAATTGCAATAGTCTCTCAATAAGCTAGTTAGCTCAATTGGAGCATTTCTAGCATGTTTGGTTGAAATTGGAAATTTACATTTTTCAGTTTTGTCAGACATTTGTAATGTTCTCACAATAAGCTAATTAGCTCAATTGGAGCATTTCTAGCATGTTTGGTTGAAATTGGAAATTTACATTTTTCAGTGTTGTCAGACGTTTGTAATATTCTCACAATAAGCTAATTAGCTCAATTGGAGAATTTCTAGCATGTTTGGTTGAAATTGGAAACTTACATTTTTCACTTTTGTCAGACGTTTGTAATATTCTCACAATAAGCTAATTAGCTCAATTGGAGCATTTCTAGCATGTTTGGTTGAAATTGGAAATTTACATTTTTCACTTTTGTCAGACAATTGCAATATTCTCACAATAAGATAATTAGCTCAATTGGAGCATTTCTAGCATGTTTGGTTGAAATTGGAAATTTACATTTTTCAGTGTTGTCAGACGTTTGTAATATTCTCACAATAAGCTAATTAGCTCAATTGGAGCATTTCTAGCATGTTTGGTTGAAATTGGAAATTTACATTTTTCACTTTTGTCAGACGTTTGTAATATTCTCACAATAAGCTAATTAGCTCAATTGGAGCAATTCTAGCATGTTTGGTTGAAATTGGAAATTTACATTTTTCACTTTTGTCAGACGTTTGTAATATTCCAACAATAAGCTAATTAGCTCAATTGGAGCATTTCTAGCACGTTTGGTTGAAATTGGAAATTTACATTTTTAACTTTTGTCAAACAATTTCAATATTCTCTCAATAAGCTAATTAGCTCAATTGGAGCATTTCTAGCATGTTTGGTTGAAATTGGAAATTTACATTTTTCACTTTTGTCAGACGTTTGTAATATTCTCACAATAAGCTAATTAGCTCAATTGGAGCATTTCTAGCATGTTTGGTTGAAATTAGAAATTTACATTTTTCAGTGTTGTCAGACGTTTGTAATATTCTCACAATAAGCCAATTAGCTCAATTTGAGCATTTCTAGCATGTTTGGTTGAAATTGGAAATTTACATTTTTCAGTTTTGTCAGACGTTTGTAAAATTCTTACAGTAGGCTTATTTGCGCAATTTGAGCATTTCTAGCATGTTTGGTTGAAATTCGAAATTTACATTTTTCACTTTTGTCAGACCATTGCAATATTCTCACAATAAGCTAATTAGCTCAATTGGAGCATTTCTAGCATGTTTGGTTGAAATTGGAAATTTACATTTTTCAATTCTGTCAGACAATTGCAATATTCTCACAATAAGCTAATTAGCTCAATTG
Organism: Watersipora subatra; assembly: GCF_963576615.1. Taxonomy (NCBI): domain Eukaryota; kingdom Metazoa; phylum Bryozoa; class Gymnolaemata; order Cheilostomatida; family Watersiporidae; genus Watersipora; species Watersipora subatra. Next base: position 20,122,573 of record NC_088718.1, on the reverse strand, counting down.
GAGCATTTCTAGCATGTTTGGTTGAAATTGGAAATTTACATTTTTCAATTTTGTTAGACGTTTGTAATATTCTCACAATAAGCTAATTAGCTCAATTGGAGCATTTCTAGCATGTTTGGTTGAAATTGGAAATTTACATTTTTCACTTTTGTCAGACAATTGCAATATTCTCACAATAAGCTAATTAGCTCAATTGGAGCATTTCTAGCATGTTTGGTTGAAATTGGAAAATTACATTTTTCAGTTTTGTCAGACGTTTGTAGTATTCTCACAATAAGCTAATTAGCTCAATTGGAGCATTTCTAGCATGTTTGGTTGAAGTTGGAAGTTTACATTTTTCACTTTTGTCAGACAATTGCAATATTCTCACAATAAGCTAATTAGCTCAATTGGAGCATTTCTAGCATGTTTGGTTGAAATTGGAAATTTACATTTTTCAGTTTTGTCAGACGTTTGTAAAATTCTTACAGTAGGGTTTTTGCGCAATTTCAGCAATTCTAGCATGTTTGGTTGAAATTGGAAATTTACATTTTTCACTTTTGTCAGACGTTTATAGTATTCTAACAATGAGCTAATTAGCTCAATTGGAGCATTTCTAGCATGTTTGGTTGAAATTGGAAATTTACATTTTTCACTTTTGTCAGACAATTGCAATATTCTCACAATAAGCTAATTAGCTCAATTGGAGCATTTCTAGCATGTTTGGTTGAAATTGGAAATTTACATTTTTCAGTTTTGTCAGACAATTGCAATATTCTCACAATAAGCTAATTAGCTCAATTGGAGCATTTCTAGCATGTTTGGTTGAAATTGGAAATTTACATTTTTCACTTTTGTCAGACAATTGCAATATTCTCACAATAAGCTAATTAGCTCAATTGGAGCATTTCTAGCATGTTTGGTTGAAATTGGAAATTTACATTTTTCAGTTTTGTCAGACGTTTGTAGTATTCTCACAATAAGCTAATTAGCTCAATTGGAGCATTTCTAGGATGTTTGGTTGAAATTGGAAAATTACATTTTTGACTTTTGTCAGACAATTGCAATATTCTCACAATAAGCTAATTAGCTATATTGGAGCATTTCTAGCATGTTTGGTTGAAATTGGAAATTTACATTTTTCACTTTTGTCAGACAATTGCAATATTCTCACAATAAGCTAATTAGCTCATTTGGAGCATTTCTAGCATGTTTGGTTGAAATTGGAAATTTACATTTTTCAGTGTTGTCAGACGTTTGTAATATTCTCACAATAAGCTAATTAGCTCAATTGGATCATTTCTAGCACGTTTGGTTGAAATTGGAAACTTACTTTTTTCACTTTTGTCAGACAATTGCAATATTCTCTCAATAAGCTAATTAGCTCAATTGGAGCATTTCTACCATGTTTGGTTGAAATTGGAAATTTACATTTTTCACTTTTGTCAGACGTTTGTAATATTCTCACAATAAGCTAATTAGCTCAATTGGAGCATTTCTAGCACGTTTGGTTGAAATTAGAATTTTACATTTTTCAGTTTTGTCAGACAATTGCAATAGTCTCTCAATAAGCTAGTTAGCTCAATTGGAGCATTTCTAGCATGTTTGGTTGAAATTGGAAATTTACATTTTTCAGTTTTGTCAGATGTTTGTAATGTTCTCACAATAAGCTAATTAGCTCAATTGGAGCATTTCTAGCATGTTTGGTTGAAATTGGAAATTTACATTTTTCAGTGTTGTCAGACGTTTGTAATATTCTCACAATAAGCTAATTAGCTCAATTGGAGCATTTCTAGCATGTTTGGTTGAAATTGGAAACTTACATTTTTCACTTTTGTCAGACGTTTGTAATATTCTCACAATAAGCTAATTAGCTCAATTGGAGCATTTCTAGCATGTTTGGTTGAAATTGGAAATTTACATTTTTCACTTTTGTCAGACAATTGCAATATTCTCACAATAAGCTAATTAGCTCAATTGGAGCATTTCTAGCATTTTTGGTTGAAATTGGAAATTTACATTTTTCAGTGTTGTCAGACGTTTGTAGTTTTCTCACAATAGGCTGATTAGCTCAATTGGAGCATTTCTAGCATGTTTGGTTGAAATTGGAAGTTTACATTTTTCACTTTTGTCAGACAATTGCAATATTCTCTCAATAAGCTAATTAGCTCAATTGGAGCATTTCTAGCACGTTTGGTTGAAATTGGAAATTTACATTTTTCACTTTTGTCAAACAATTTCAATATTCTCTCAATAAGCTAATTAGCTCAATTGGAGCATTTCTAGCATGTTTGGTTGAAATTGGAAATTTACATTTTTCACTTTTGTCAGACGTTTGTAATATTCTCACAATAAGCTAATTAGCTCAATTGGAGCATTTCTAGCATGTTTGGTTGAAATTAGAAATTTACATTTTTCAGTGTTGCCAGACGTTTGTAATATTCTCACAATAAGCCAATTAGCTCAATTTGAGCATTTCTAGCATGTTTGGTTGAAATTGGAAATTTACATTTTTCAGTTTTGTCAGACGTTTGTAAAATTCTTACAGTAGGCTTATTTGCGCAATTTGAGCATTTCTAGCATGTTTGGTTGAAATTCGAAATTTACATTTTTCACTTTTGTCAGACCATTGCAATATTCTCACAATAAGCTAATTAGCTCAATTGGAGCATTTCTAGCATGTTTGGTTGAAATTGGAAATTTACATTTTTCAATTCTGTCAGACAATTGCAATATTCTCACAATAAGCTAATTAGCTCAATTGGAGCATTTCTAGCATGTTAGGTTGAAATTGGAAATTTACATTTTTCAATTTTGTTAGACGTTTGTAATATTCTCACAATAAGCTAATTAGCTCAATTGGAGCATTTCTAGCATGTTTGGTTGAAATTGGAAATTTACATTTTTCACTTTTGTCAGACAATTGCAATATTCTCACAATAAGCTAATTAGCTCAATTGGAGCATTTCTAGCATGTTTGGTTGAAATTGGAAAATTACATTTTTCAGTTTTGTCAGACGTTTGTAGTATTCTCACAATAAGCTAATTAGCTCAATTGGAGCATTTCTAGCATGTTTGGTTGAAGTTGGAAGTTTACATTTTTCACTTTTGTCAGACAATTGCAATATTCTCACAATAAGCTAATTAGCTCAATTGGAGCATTTCTAGCATGTTTGGTTGAAATTGGAAATTTACATTTTTCAGTTTTGTCAGACGTTTGTAAAATTCTTACAGTAGGGTTTTTGCGCAATTTCAGCAATTCTAGCATGTTTGGTTGAAATTGGAAATTTACATTTTTCACTTTTGTCAGACGTTTATAGTATTCTAACAATGAGCTAATTAGCTCAATTGGAGCATTTCTAGCATGTTTGGTTGAAATTGGAAATTTACATTTTTCACTTTTGTCAGACAATTGCAATATTCTCACAATAAGCTAATTAGCTCAATTGGAGCATTTCTAGCATGTTTGGTTGAAATTCGAAATTTACATTTTTCAGTTTTGTCAGACAATTGCAATATTCTCACAATAAGCTAATTAGCTCAATTGGAGCATTTCTAGCATGTTTGGTTGAAATTGGAAATTTACATTTTTCACTTTTGTCAGACAATTGCAATATTCTCACAATAAGCTAATTAGCTCAATTGGAGCATTTCTAGCATGTTTGGTTGAAATTGGAAATTTACATTTTTCAGTTTTGTCAGACGTTTGTAGTATTCTCACAATAAGCTAATTAGCTCAATTGGAGCATTTCTAGGATGTTTGGTTGAAATTGGAAAATTACATTTTTGACTTTTGTCAGACAATTGCAATATTCTCACAATAAGCTAATTAGCTATATTGGAGCATTTCTAGCATGTTTGGTTGAAATTGGAAATTTACATTTTTCACTTTTGTCAGACAATTGCAATATTCTCACAATAAGCTAATTAGCTCATTTGGAGCATTTCTAGCATGTTTGGTTGAAATTGGAAATTTACATTTTTCAGTGTTGTCAGACGTTTGTAATATTCTCACAATAAGCTAATTAGCTCAATTGGATCATTTCTAGCACGTTTGGTTGAATTTGGAAACTTACTTTTTTCACTTTTGTCAGACAATTGCAATATTCTCTCAATAAGCTAATTAGCTCAATTGGAGCATTTCTACCATGTTTGGTTGAAATTGGAAATTTACATTTTTCACTTTTGTCAGACGTTTGTAATATTCTCACAATAAGCTAATTAGCTCAATTGGAGCATTTCTAGCACGTTTGGTTGAAATTAGAATTTTACATTTTTTAGTTTTGTCAGACAATTGCAATAGTCTCTCAATAAGCTAGTTAGCTCAATTGGAGCATTTCTAGCATGTTTGGTTGAAATTGGAAATTTACATTTTTCAGTTTTGTCAGACGTTTGTAATGTTCTCACAATAAGCTAATTAGCTCAATTGGAGCATTTCTAGCATGTTTGGTTGAAATTGGAAATTTACATTTTTCAGTGTTGTCAGACGTTTGTAATATTCTCACAATAAGCTAATTAGCTCAATTGGAGCATTTCTAGCATGTTTGGTTGAAATTGGAAACTTACATTTTTCACTTTTGTCAGACGTTTGTAATATTCTCACAATAAGCTAATTAGCTCAATTGGAGCATTTCTAGCATGTTTGGTTGAAATTGGAAATTTACATTTTTCACTTTTGTCAGACAATTGCAATATTCTCACAATAAGCTAATTAGCTCAATTGGAGCATTTCTAGCATGTTTGGTTGAAATTGGAAATTTACATTTTTCAGTGTTGTCAGACGTTTGTAATATTCTCACAATAAGCTAATTAGCTCAATTGGAGCAATTCTAGCATGTTTGGTTGAAATTGGAAATTTACATTTTTCACTTTTGTCAGACGTTTGTAATATTCCAACAATAAGCTAATTAGCTCAATTGGAGCATTTCTAGCACGTTTGGTTGAAATTGGAAATTTACATTTTTCACTTTTGTCAAACAATTTCAATATTCTCTCAATAAGCTAATTAGCTCATTTGGAGCATTTCTAGCATTTTTGGTTGAAATTAGAAATTTACATTTTTCACTTTTGTCAGACGTTTGTAATATTCTCACAATAAGCTAATTAGCTCAATTGGAGCATTTCTAGCACGTTTGGTTGAAATTGGAAATTTACATTTTTCACTTTTGTCAAACAATTGCAATATTCTCTCAATAAGCTAATTAGCTCAAATGGAGCATTTCTAGCATGTTTGGTTGAAATTGGAAATTTACATTTTTCACTTTTGTCAGACAATTGCAATATTCTCACAATAAGCTAATTAGCTCAATTGGAGCATTTCTAGCATGTTTGGTTGAAATTGGAAATTTACATTTTTCAGTTTTGTCAGACGTTTGTAGTATTCTCACAATAAGCTAATTAGCTCAATTGGAGCATTTCTAGGATGTTTGGTTGAAATTGGAAAATTACATTTTTGACTTTTGTCAGACAATTGCAATATTCTCACAATAAGCTAATTAGCTATATTGGAGCATTTCTAGCATGTTTGGTTGAAATTGGAAATTTACATTTTTCACTTTTGTCAGACAATTGCAATATTCTCACAATAAGCTAATTAGCTCATTTGGAGCATTTCTAGCATGTTTGGTTGAAATTGGAAATTTACATTTTTCAGTGTTGTCAGACGTTTGTAATATTCTCACAATAAGCTAATTAGCTCAATTGGATCATTTCTAGCACGTTTGGTTGAAATTGGAAACTTACTTTTTTCACTTTTGTCAGACAATTGCAATATTCTCTCAATAAGCTAATTAGCTCAATTGGAGCATTTCTACCATGTTTGGTTGAAATTGGAAATTTACATTTTTCACTTTTGTCAGACGTTTGTAATATTCTCACAATAAGCTAATTAGCTCAATTGGAGCATTTCTAGCACGTTTGGTTGAAATTAGAATTTTACATTTTTCAGTTTTGTCAGACAATTGCAATAGTCTCTCAATAAGCTAGTTAGCTCAATTGGAGCATTTCTAGCATGTTTGGTTGAAATTGGAAATTTACATTTTTCAGTTTTGTCAGATGTTTGTAATGTTCTCACAATAAGCTAATTAGCTCAATTGGAGCATTTCTAGCATGTTTGGTTGAAATTGGAAATTTACATTTTTCAGTGTTGTCAGACGTTTGTAATATTCTCACAATAAGCTAATTAGCTCAATTGGAGCATTTCTAGCATGTTTGGTTGAAATTGGAAACTTACATTTTTCACTTTTGTCAGACGTTTGTAATATTCTCACAATAAGCTAATTAGCTCAATTGGAGCATTTCTAGCATGTTTGGTTGAAATTGGAAATTTACATTTTTCACTTTTGTCAGACAATTGCAATATTCTCACAATAAGCTAATTAGCTCAATTGGAGCATTTCTAGCATTTTTGGTTGAAATTGGAAATTTACATTTTTCAGTGTTGTCAGACGTTTGTAGTTTTCTCACAATAGGCTGATTAGCTCAATTGGAGCATTTCTAGCATGTTTGGTTGAAATTGGAAGTTTACATTTTTCACTTTTGTCAGACAATTGCAATATTCTCTCAATAAGCTAATTAGCTCAATTGGAGCATTTCTAGCACGTTTGGTTGAAATTGGAAATTTACATTTTTCACTTTTGTCAAACAATTTCAATATTCTCTCAATAAGCTAATTAGCTCAATTGGAGCATTTCTAGCATGTTTGGTTGAAATTGGAAATTTACATTTTTCACTTTTGTCAGACGTTTGTAATATTCTCACAATAAGCTAATTAGCTCAATTGGAGCATTTCTAGCATGTTTGGTTGAAATTAGAAATTTACATTTTTCAGTGTTGCCAGACGTTTGTAATATTCTCACAATAAGCCAATTAGCTCAATTTGAGCATTTCTAGCATGTTTGGTTGAAATTGGAAATTTACATTTTTCAGTTTTGTCAGACGTTTGTAAAATTCTTACAGTAGGCTTATTTGCGCAATTTGAGCATTTCTAGCATGTTTGGTTGAAATTCGAAATTTACATTTTTCACTTTTGTCAGACCATTGCAATATTCTCACAATAAGCTAATTAGCTCAATTGGAGCATTTCTAGCATGTTTGGTTGAAATTGGAAATTTACATTTTTCAATTCTGTCAGACAATTGCAATATTCTCACAATAAGCTAATTAGCTCAATTGGAGCATTTCTAGCATGTTAGGTTGAAATTGGAAATTTACATTTTTCAATTTTGTTAGACGTTTGTAATATTCTCACAATAAGCTAATTAGCTCAATTGGAGCATTTCTAGCATGTTTGGTTGAAATTGGAAATTTACATTTTTCACTTTTGTCAGACAATTGCAATATTCTCACAATAAGCTAATTAGCTCAATTGGAGCATTTCTAGCATGTTTGGTTGAAATTGGAAAATTACATTTTTCAGTTTTGTCAGACGTTTGTAGTATTCTCACAATAAGCTAATTAGCTCAATTGGAGCATTTCTAGCATGTTTGGTTGAAGTTGGAAGTTTACATTTTTCACTTTTGTCAGACAATTGCAATATTCTCACAATAAGCTAATTAGCTCAATTGGAGCATTTCTAGCATGTTTGGTTGAAATTGGAAATTTACATTTTTCAGTTTTGTCAGACGTTTGTAAAATTCTTACAGTAGGGTTTTTGCGCAATTTCAGCAATTCTAGCATGTTTGGTTGAAATTGGAAATTTACATTTTTCACTTTTGTCAGACGTTTATAGTATTCTAACAATGAGCTAATTAGCTCAATTGGAGCATTTCTAGCATGTTTGGTTGAAATTGGAAATTTACATTTTTCACTTTTGTCAGACAATTGCAATATTCTCACAATAAGCTAATTAGCTCAATTGGAGCATTTCTAGCATGTTTGGTTGAAATTCGAAATTTACATTTTTCAGTTTTGTCAGACAATTGCAATATTCTCACAATAAGCTAATTAGCTCAATTGGAGCATTTCTAGCATGTTTGGTTGAAATTGGAAATTTACATTTTTCACTTTTGTCAGACAATTGCAATATTCTCACAATAAGCTAATTAGCTCAATTGGAGCATTTCTAGCATGTTTGGTTGAAATTGGAAATTTACATTTTTCAGTTTTGTCAGACGTTTGTAGTATTCTCACAATAAGCTAATTAGCTCAATTGGAGCATTTCTAGGATGTTTGGTTGAAATTGGAAAATTACATTTTTGACTTTTGTCAGACAATTGCAATATTCTCACAATAAGCTAATTAGCTATATTGGAGCATTTCTAGCATGTTTGGTTGAAATTGGAAATTTACATTTTTCACTTTTGTCAGACAATTGCAATATTCTCACAATAAGCTAATTAGCTCATTTGGAGCATTTCTAGCATGTTTGGTTGAAATTGGAAATTTACATTTTTCAGTGTTGTCAGACGTTTGTAATATTCTCACAATAAGCTAATTAGCTCAATTGGATCATTTCTAGCACGTTTGGTTGAAATTGGAAACTTACTTTTTTCACTTTTGTCAGACAATTGCAATATTCTCTCAATAAGCTAATTAGCTCAATTGGAGCATTTCTACCATGTTTGGTTGAAATTGGAAATTTACATTTTTCACTTTTGTCAGACGTTTGTAATATTCTCACAATAAGCTAATTAGCTCAATTGGAGCATTTCTAGCACGTTTGGTTGAAATTAGAATTTTACATTTTTTAGTTTTGTCAGACAATTGCAATAGTCTCTCAATAAGCTAGTTAGCTCAATTGGAGCATTTCTAGCATGTTTGGTTGAAATTGGAAATTTACATTTTTCAGTTTTGTCAGACGTTTGTAATGTTCTCACAATAAGCTAATTAGCTCAATTGGAGCATTTCTAGCATGTTTGGTTGAAATTGGAAATTTACATTTTTCAGTGTTGTCAGACGTTTGTAATATTCTCACAATAAGCTAATTAGCTCAATTGGAGCATTTCTAGCATGTTTGGTTGAAATTGGAAACTTACATTTTTCACTTTTGTCAGACGTTTGTAATATTCTCACAATAAGCTAATTAGCTCAATTGGAGCATTTCTAGCATGTTTGGTTGAAATTGGAAATTTACATTTTTCACTTTTGTCAGACAATTGCAATATTCTCACAATAAGCTAATTAGCTCAATTGGAGCATTTCTAGCATGTTTGGTTGAAATTGGAAATTTACATTTTTCAGTGTTGTCAGACGTTTGTAATATTCTCACAATAAGCTAATTAGCTCAATTGGAGCAATTCTAGCATGTTTGGTTGAAATTGGAAATTTACATTTTTCACTTTTGTCAGACGTTTGTAATATTCCAACAATAAGCTAATTAGCTCAATTGGAGCATTTCTAGCACGTTTGGTTGAAATTGGAAATTTACATTTTTCACTTTTGTCAAACAATTTCAATATTCTCTCAATAAGCTAATTAGCTCATTTGGAGCATTTCTAGCATTTTTGGTTGAAATTAGAAATTTACATTTTTCACTTTTGTCAGACGTTTGTAATATTCTCACAATAAGCTAATTAGCTCAATTGGAGCATTTCTAGCACGTTTGGTTGAAATTGGAAATTTACATTTTTCACTTTTGTCAAACAATTGCAATATTCTCTCAATAAGCTAATTAGCTCAATTGGAGCATTTCTAGCATGTTTGGTTGAAATTGGAAATTTACATTTTTCACTTTTGTCAGACGTTTGTAATATTCTCACAATAAGCTAATTAGCTCAATTGGAGCATTTCTAGCACGTTTGGTTGAAATTGGAAATTTACATTTTTCACTTTTGTCAAACAATTGCAATATTCTCTCAATAAGCTAATTAGCTCAATTGGAGCATTTCTACCATGTTTGGTTGAAATTGAAAATTTACATTTTTCAGTTTTGTCAGACGTTTGTAGTATTCTCACAATAAGCTAATTAGCTCAATTGGAGCATTTCTAGCATGTTTGGTTTAAATTGGAAATTTACATTTTTCAGTTTTGTCAGACAATTGCAATATTCTCTCAATAAGCTAATTAGCTCAATTGGAGCATTTCTAGCACGTTTGGTTGAAATTAGAATTTTACATTTTTCAGTTTTGTCAGACAATTGCAATAGTCTCTCAATAAGCTAGTTAGCTCAATTGGAGCATTTCTAGCATGTTTGGTTGAAATTGGAAATTTACATTTTTCAGTTTTGTCAGACGTTTGTAATTTTCTCACAATAAGCTAATTAGCTCAATTGGAGCATTTCTAGCATGTTTGGTTGAAATTGGAAATTTACATTTTTCAGTGTTGTCAGACGTTTGTAATATTCTCACAATAAGCTAATTAGCTCAATTGGAGCATTTCTAGCATGTTTGGTTGAAATTGGAAACTTACATTTTTCACTTTTGTCAGACGTTTGTAATATTCTCACAATAAGCTAATTAGCTCAATTGGAGCATTTCTAGCATGTTTGGTTGAAATTGGAAATTTACATTTTTCACTTTTGTCAGACAATTGCAATATTCTCACAATAAGCTAATTAGCTCAATTGGAGCATTTCTAGCATGTTTGGTTGAAATTGGAAATTTACATTTTTCAGTGTTGTCAGACGTTTGTAATATTCTCACAATAAGCTAATTAGCTCAATTGGAGCAATTCTAGCATGTTTGGTTGAAATTGGAAATTTACATTTTTCACTTTTGTCAGACGTTTGTAATATTCCAACAATAAGCTAATTAGCTCAATTGGAGCATTTCTAGCACGTTTGGTTGAAATTGGAAATTTACATTTTTCACTTTTGTCAAACAATTTCAATATTCTCTCAATAAGCTAATTAGCTCATTTGGAGCATTTCTAGCATTTTTGGTTGAAATTAGAAATTTACATTTTTCACTTTTGTCAGACGTTTGTAATATTCTCACAATAAGCTAATTAGCTCAATTGGAGCATTTCTAGCACGTTTGGTTGAAATTTGAAATTTACATTTTTCACTTTTGTCAAACAATTGCAATATTCTCTCAATAAGCTAATTAGCTCAATTGGAGCATTTCTAGCATGTTTGGTTGAAATTGGAAATTTACATTTTTCACTTTTGTCAGACGTTTGTAATATTCTCACAATAAGCTAATTAGCTCAATTGGAGCATTTCTAGCACGTTTGGTTGAAATTGGAAATTTACATTTTTCACTTTTGTCAAACAATTGCAATATTCTCTCAATAAGCTAATTAGCTCAATTGGAGCATTTCTACCATGTTTGGTTGAAATTGAAAATTTACATTTTTCAGTTTTGTCAGACGTTTGTAGTATTCTCACAATAAGCTAATTAGCTCAATTGGAGCATTTCTAGCATGTTTGGTTTAAATTGGAAATTTACATTTTTCAGTTTTGTCAGACAATTGCAATATTCTCTCAATAAGCTAATTAGCTCAATTGGAGCATTTCTAGCATGTTTGGTTGAAATTGGAAATTTACATTTTTCACTTTTGTCAGACAATTGCAATATTCTCACAATAAGCTAATTAGCTCAATTGGAGTATTTCTAGCATGTTTGGTTGAAATTGGAAGTTTACATTTTTCACTTTTGTCAGACAATTGCAATATTATCTCAATAAGCTAATTAGCTCAATTGGAGCATTTCTAGCATGTTTGGTTGAAATTGGAAATTTACATTTTTCAGTTTTGTCAGACGTTTGTAGTATTCTCACAATAAGCTAATTAGCTCAATTGGAGCATTTCTAGCATGTTTGGTCGAAATTAGAAATTTACATTTTTCAGTGTTGTCAGACGTTTGTAATATTCTCACAATAAGCTAATTAGCTCAATTGGAGCATTTCTAGCATGTTTGGTTGAAATTGGAAATTTACATTTTTCAGTGTTGTCAGACGTTTGTAAAATTCTCACAATAAGCCAATTAGCTCAATTTGAGCATTTCTAGCATGTTTGGTTGAAATTGGAAATTTACATTTTTCACTTTTGTCAGACCATTGCAATATTCTCACAATAAGCTAATTAGCTCAATTGGAGCATTTCTAGCATGTTTGGTTGAAATTTGAAATTTACATTTTTCAGTGTTGTCAGACGTTTGTAAAATTCTTACAGTAGGCTTATTTGCGCAATTTGAGCATTTCTATCATGTTTGGTTGAAATTGGAAATTTACATTTTTCACTTTTGTCAGACCATTGCAATATTCTCACAATAAGCTAATTAGCTCAATTGGAGCATTTCTAGCATGTTTGGTTGAAATTGGAAATTTACATTTTTCAGTTTTGTCAGACGTTTGTAAAATTCTTACAGTAGGGTTTTTGCGCAATTTCAGCAATTCTAGCATGTTTGGTTGAAATTGGAAATTTACATTTTTCACTTTTGTCAGACGTTTATAGTATTCTAACAATGAGCTAATTAGCTCAATTGGAGCATTTCTAGCATGTTTGGTTGAAATTGGAAATTTACATTTTTCACTTTTGTCAGACAATTGCAATATTCTCACAATAAGCTAATTAGCTCAATTGGAGCATTTCTAGCATGTTTGGTTGAAATTGGAAATTTACATTTTTCAGTTTTGTCAGACAATTGCAATATTCTCACAATAAGCTAATTAGCTCAATTGGAGCATTTCTAGCATGTTTGGTTGAAATTGGAAATTTACATTTTTCACTTTTGTCAGACAATTGCAATATTCTCACAATAAGCTAATTAGCTCAATTGGAGCATTTCTAGCATGTTTGGTTGAAATTGGAAATTTACATTTTTCAGTTTTGTCAGACGTTTGTAGTATTCTCACAATAAGCTAATTAGCTCAATTGGAGCATTTCTAGGATGTTTGGTTGAAATTGGAAAATTACATTTTTGACTTTTGTCAGACAATTGCAATATTCTCACAATAAGCTAATTAGCTATATTGGAGCATTTCTAGCATGTTTGGTTGAAATTGGAAATTTACATTTTTCACTTTTGTCAGACAATTGCAATATTCTCACAATAAGCTAATTAGCTCATTTGGAGCATTTCTAGCATGTTTGGTTGAAATTGGAAATTTACATTTTTCAGTGTTGTCAGACGTTTGTAATATTCTCACAATAAGCTAATTAGCTCAATTGGATCATTTCTAGCACGTTTGGTTGAAATTGGAAACTTACTTTTTTCACTTTTGTCAGACAATTGCAATATTCTCTCAATAAGCTAATTAGCTCAATTGGAGCATTTCTGCCATGTTTGGTTGAAATTGGAAATTTACATTTTTCACTTTTGTCAGACGTTTGTAATATTCTCACAATAAGCTAATTAGCTCAATTGGAGCATTTCTAGCACGTTTGGTTGAAATTAGAATTTTACATTTTTCAGTTTTGTCAGACAATTGCAATAGTCTCTCAATAAGCTAGTTAGCTCAATTGGAGCATTTCTAGCATGTTTGGTTGAAATTGGAAATTTACATTTTTCAGTTTTGTCAGATGTTTGTAATGTTCTCACAATAAGCTAATTAGCTCAATTGGAGCATTTCTAGCATGTTTGGTTGAAATTGGAAATTTACATTTTTCAGTGTTGTCAGACGTTTGTAATATTCTCACAATAAGCTAATTAGCTCAATTGGAGCATTTCTAGCATGTTTGGTTGAAATTGGAAACTTACATTTTTCACTTTTGTCAGACGTTTGTAATATTCTCACAATAAGCTAATTAGCTCAATTGGAGCATTTCTAGCATGTTTGGTTGAAATTGGAAATTTACATTTTTCACTTTTGTCAGACAATTGCAATATTCTCACAATAAGCTAATTAGCTCAATTGGAGCATTTCTAGCATTTTTGGTTGAAATTGGAAATTTACATTTTTCAGTGTTGTCAGACGTTTGTAGTTTTCTCACAATAGGCTGATTAGCTCAATTGGAGCATTTCTAGCATGTTTGGTTGAAATTGGAAGTTTACATTTTTCACTTTTGTCAGACAATTGCAATATTCTCTCAATAAGCTAATTAGCTCAATTGGAGCATTTCTAGCACGTTTGGTTGAAATTGGAAATTTACATTTTTCACTTTTGTCAAACAATTTCAATATTCTCTCAATAAGCTAATTAGCTCAATTGGAGCATTTCTAGCATGTTTGGTTGAAATTGGAAATTTACATTTTTCACTTTTGTCAGACGTTTGTAATATTCTCACAATAAGCTAATTAGCTCAATTGGAGCATTTCTAGCATGTTTGGTTGAAATTAGAAATTTACATTTTTCAGTGTTGCCAGACGTTTGTAATATTCTCACAATAAGCCAATTAGCTCAATTTGAGCATTTCTAGCATGTTTGGTTGAAATTGGAAATTTACATTTTTCAGTTTTGTCAGACGTTTGTAAAATTCTTACAGTAGGCTTATTTGCGCAATTTGAGCATTTCTAGCATGTTTGGTTGAAATTCGAAATTTACATTTTTCACTTTTGTCAGACCATTGCAATATTCTCACAATAAGCTAATTAGCTCAATTGGAGCATTTCTAGCATGTTTGGTTGAAATTGGAAATTTACATTTTTCAATTCTGTCAGACAATTGCAATATTCTCACAATAAGCTAATTAGCTCAATTGGAGCATTTCTAGCATGTTAGGTTGAAATTGGAAATTTACATTTTTCAATTTTGTTAGACGTTTGTAATATTCTCACAATAAGCAAATTAGCTCAATTGGAGCATTTCTAGCATGTTTGGTTGAAATTGGAAATTTACATTTTTCACTTTTGTCAGACAATTGCAATATTCTCACAATAAGCTAATTAGCTCAATTGGAGCATTTCTAGCATGTTTGGTTGAAATTGGAAAATTACATTTTTCAGTTTTGTCAGACGTTTGTAGTATTCTCACAATAAGCTAATTAGCTCAATTGGAGCATTTCTAGCATGTTTGGTTGAAGTTGGAAGTTTACATTTTTCACTTTTGTCAGACAATTGCAATATTCTCACAATAAGCTAATTAGCTCAATTGGAGCATTTCTAGCATGTTTGGTTGAAATTGGAAATTTACATTTTTCAGTTTTGTCAGACGTTTGTAAAATTCTTACAGTAGGGTTTTTGCGCAATTTCAGCAATTCTAGCATGTTTGGTTGAAATTGGAAATTTACATTTTTCACTTTTGTCAGACGTTTATAGTATTCTAACAATGAGCTAATTAGCTCAATTGGAGCATTTCTAGCATGTTTGGTTGAAATTGGAAATTTACATTTTTCACTTTTGTCAGACAATTGCAATATTCTCACAATAAGCTAATTAGCTCAATTGGAGCATTTCTAGCATGTTTGGTTGAAATTCGAAATTTACATTTTTCAGTTTTGTCAGACAATTGCAATATTCTCACAATAAGCTAATTAGCTCAATTGGAGCATTTCTAGCATGTTTGGTTGAAATTGGAAATTTACATTTTTCACTTTTGTCAGACAATTGCAATATTCTCACAATAAGCTAATTAGCTCAATTGGAGCATTTCTAGCATGTTTGGTTGAAATTGGAAATTTACATTTTTCAGTTTTGTCAGACGTTTGTAGTATTCTCACAATAAGCTAATTAGCTCAATTGGAGCATTTCTAGGATGTTTGGTTGAAATTGGAAAATTACATTTTTGACTTTTGTCAGACAATTGCAATATTCTCACAATAAGCTAATTAGCTATATTGGAGCATTTCTAGCATGTTTGGTTGAAATTGGAAATTTACATTTTTCACTTTTGTCAGACAATTGCAATATTCTCACAATAAGCTAATTAGCTCATTTGGAGCATTTCTAGCATGTTTGGTTGAAATTGGAAATTTACATTTTTCAGTGTTGTCAGACGTTTGTAATATTCTCACAATAAGCTAATTAGCTCAATTGGATCATTTCTAGCACGTTTGGTTGAAATTGGAAACTTACTTTTTTCACTTTTGTCAGACAATTGCAATATTCTCTCAATAAGCTAATTAGCTCAATTGGAGCATTTCTACCATGTTTGGTTGAAATTGGAAATTTACATTTTTCACTTTTGTCAGACGTTTGTAATATTCTCACAATAAGCTAATTAGCTCAATTGGAGCATTTCTAGCACGTTTGGTTGAAATTAGAATTTTACATTTTTTAGTTTTGTCAGACAATTGCAATAGTCTCTCAATAAGCTAGTTAGCTCAATTGGAGCATTTCTAGCATGTTTGGTTGAAATTGGAAATTTACATTTTTCAGTTTTGTCAGACGTTTGTAATGTTCTCACAATAAGCTAATTAGCTCAATTGGAGCATTTCTAGCATGTTTGGTTGAAATTGGAAATTTACATTTTTCAGTGTTGTCAGACGTTTGTAATATTCTCACAATAAGCTAATTAGCTCAATTGGAGCATTTCTAGCATGTTTGGTTGAAATTGGAAACTTACATTTTTCACTTTTGTCAGACGTTTGTAATATTCTCACAATAAGCTAATTAGCTCAATTGGAGCATTTCTAGCATGTTTGGTTGAAATTGGAAATTTACATTTTTCACTTTTGTCAGACAATTGCAATATTCTCACAATAAGCTAATTAGCTCAATTGGAGCATTTCTAGCATGTTTGGTTGAAATTGGAAATTTACATTTTTCAGTGTTGTCAGACGTTTGTAATATTCTCACAATAAGCTAATTAGCTCAATTGGAGCAATTCTAGCATGTTTGGTTGAAATTGGAAATTTACATTTTTCACTTTTGTCAGACGTTTGTAATATTCCAACAATAAGCTAATTAGCTCAATTGGAGCATTTCTAGCACGTTTGGTTGAAATTGGAAATTTACATTTTTCACTTTTGTCAAACAATTTCAATATTCTCTCAATAAGCTAATTAGCTCATTTGGAGCATTTCTAGCATTTTTGGTTGAAATTAGAAATTTACATTTTTCACTTTTGTCAGACGTTTGTAATATTCTCACAATAAGCTAATTAGCTCAATTGGAGCATTTCTAGCACGTTTGGTTGAAATTGGAAATTTACATTTTTCACTTTTGTCAAACAATTGCAATATTCTCTCAATAA
Source organism: Watersipora subatra (assembly GCF_963576615.1). Taxonomy (NCBI): domain Eukaryota; kingdom Metazoa; phylum Bryozoa; class Gymnolaemata; order Cheilostomatida; family Watersiporidae; genus Watersipora; species Watersipora subatra. The sequence goes on along the minus strand of NC_088718.1, from coordinate 20,105,641 downwards.
GCTAATTAGCTCAATTGGAGCATTTCTAGCATGTTTGGTTGAAATTGGAAATTTACATTTTTCACTTTTGTCAGACGTTTGTAATATTCTCACAATAAGCTAATTAGCTCAATTGGAGCATTTCTAGCACGTTTGGTTGAAATTGGAAATTTACATTTTTCACTTTTGTCAAACAATTGCAATATTCTCTCAATAAGCTAATTAGCTCAATTGGAGCATTTCTACCATGTTTGGTTGAAATTGAAAATTTACATTTTTCAGTTTTGTCAGACGTTTGTAGTATTCTCACAATAAGCTAATTAGCTCAATTGGAGCATTTCTAGCATGTTTGGTTTAAATTGGAAATTTACATTTTTCAGTTTTGTCAGACAATTGCAATATTCTCTCAATAAGCTAATTAGCTCAATTGGAGCATTTCTAGCACGTTTGGTTGAAATTAGAATTTTACATTTTTCAGTTTTGTCAGACAATTGCAATAGTCTCTCAATAAGCTAGTTAGCTCAATTGGAGCATTTCTAGCATGTTCGGTTGAAATTGGAAATTTACATTTTTCAGTTTTGTCAGACGTTTGTAATGTTCTCACAATAAGCTAATTAGCTCAATTGGAGCATTTCTAGCATGTTTGGTTGAAATTGGAAATTTACATTTTTCAGTGTTGTCAGACGTTTGTAATATTCTCACAATAAGCTAATTAGCTCAATTGGAGCATTTCTAGCATGTTTGGTTGAAATTGGAAACTTACATTTTTCACTTTTGTCAGACGTTTGTAATATTCTCACAATAAGCTAATTAGCTCAATTGGAGCATTTCTAGCATGTTTGGTTGAAATTGGAAATTTACATTTTTCACTTTTGTCAGACAATTGCAATATTCTCACAATAAGCTAATTAGCTCAATTGGAGCATTTCTAGCATGTTTGGTTGAAATTGGAAATTTACATTTTTCAGTGTTGTCAGACGTTTGTAATATTCTCACAATAAGCTAATTAGCTCAATTGGAGCAATTCTAGCATGTTTGGTTGAAATTGGAAATTTACATTTTTCACTTTTGTCAGACGTTTGTAATATTCCAACAATAAGCTAATTAGCTCAATTGGAGCATTTCTAGCACGTTTGGTTGAAATTGGAAATTTACATTTTTCACTTTTGTCAAACAATTTCAATATTCTCTCAATAAGCTAATTAGCTCATTTGGAGCATTTCTAGCATTTTTGGTTGAAATTAGAAATTTACATTTTTCACTTTTGTCAGACGTTTGTAATATTCTCACAATAAGCTAATTAGCTCAATTGGAGCATTTCTAGCACGTTTGGTTGAAATTTGAAATTTACATTTTTCACTTTTGTCAAACAATTGCAATATTCTCTCAATAAGCTAATTAGCTCAATTGGAGCATTTCTAGCATGTTTGGTTGAAATTGGAAATTTACATTTTTCACTTTTGTCAGACGTTTGTAATATTCTCACAATAAGCTAATTAGCTCAATTGGAGCATTTCTAGCACGTTTGGTTGAAATTGGAAATTTACATTTTTCACTTTTGTCAAACAATTGCAATATTCTCTCAATAAGCTAATTAGCTCAATTGGAGCATTTCTACCATGTTTGGTTGAAATTGAAAATTTACATTTTTCAGTTTTGTCAGACGTTTGTAGTATTCTCACAATAAGCTAATTAGCTCAATTGGAGCATTTCTAGCATGTTTGGTTTAAATTGGAAATTTACATTTTTCAGTTTTGTCAGACAATTGCAATATTCTCTCAATAAGCTAATTAGCTCAATTGGAGCATTTCTAGCATGTTTGGTTGAAATTGGAAATTTACATTTTTCACTTTTGTCAGACAATTGCAATATTCTCACAATAAGCTAATTAGCTCAATTGGAGTATTTCTGGCATGTTTGGTTGAAATTGGAAGTTTACATTTTTCACTTTTGTCAGACAATTGCAATATTATCTCAATAAGCTAATTAGCTCAATTGGAGCATTTCTAGCATGTTTGGTTGAAATTGGAAATTTACATTTTTCAGTTTTGTCAGACGTTTGTAGTATTCTCACAATAAGCTAATTAGCTCAATTGGAGCATTTCTAGCATGTTTGGTCGAAATTAGAAATTTACATTTTTCAGTGTTGTCAGACGTTTGTAATATTCTCACAATAAGCTAATTAGCTCAATTGGAGCATTTCTAGCATGTTTGGTTGAAATTGGAAATTTACATTTTTCAGTGTTGTCAGACGTTTGTAAAATTCTCACAATAAGCCAATTAGCTCAATTTGAGCATTTCTAGCATGTTTGGTTGAAATTGGAAATTTACATTTTTCACTTTTGTCAGACCATTGCAATATTCTCACAATAAGCTAATTAGCTCAATTGGAGCATTTCTAGCATGTTTGGTTGAAATTTGAAATTTACATTTTTCAGTGTTGTCAGACGTTTGTAAAATTCTTACAGTAGGCTTATTTGCGCAATTTGAGCATTTCTATCATGTTTGGTTGAAATTGGAAATTTACATTTTTCACTTTTGTCAGACCATTGCAATATTCTCACAATAAGCTAATTAGCTCAATTGGAGCATTTCTAGCATGTTTGGTTGAAATTGGAAATTTACATTTTTCAGTTTTGTCAGACGTTTGTAAAATTCTTACAGTAGGCTTTTTGCGCAATTTCAGCATTTCTAGCATGTTTGGTTGAAATTGGAAATTTACATTTTTCACTTTTGTCAGACAATTGCAATATTCTCACAATAAGCTAATTAGCTCAATTGGAGTATTTCTAGCATGTTTGGTTGAAATTGGAAGTTTACATTTTTCAATTTTGTCAGACAATTGCAATATTCTCACAATAAGCTAATTAGCTCAATTGGAGCATTTCTAGCATGTTTGGTTGAAATTGGAAATTTACATTTTTCAATTTTGTTAGACGTTTGTAATATTCTCACAATAAGCTAATTAGCTCAATTGGAGCATTTCTAGCATGTTTGGTTGAAATTGGAAATTTACATTTTTCAGTTTTGTCAGACAATTGCAATATTCTCTCAATAAGCTAATTAGCTCAATTGGAGTATTTCTAGCATGTTTGGTTGAAATTGGAAATTTCTATTTTTCAGTTTTGTCAGACGTTTGTAGTATTCTCACAATAAGCTAATTAGCTCAATTGGAGCATTTCTAGCATGTTTGGTTGAAATTGGAAATTTACATTTTTCACTTTTGTCAGACCATTGCAATATTCTCACAATAAGCTAATTAGCTCAATTGGAGCATTTCTAGCATGTTTGGTTGAAATTGGAAATTTACATTTTTCAGTTTTGTCAGACGTTTGTAAAATTCTTACAGTAGGCTTTTTGCGCAATTTCAGCATTTCTAGCATGTTTGGTTGAAATTGGAAATTTACATTTTTCACTTTTGTCAGACAATTGCAATATTCTCACAATAAGCTAATTAGCTCAATTGAAGCATTTCTAGCATGTTTGGTTGAAATTGGAAATTTACATTTTTCAATTTTGTTAGACGTTTGTAATATTCTCACAATAAGCTAATTAGCTCAATTGGAGCATTTCTAGCATGTTTGGTTGAAATTGGAAATTTACATTTTTCAGTTTTGTCAGACGTTTGTAGTATTCTCACAATAAGCTAATTAGCTCAATTGGAGCATTTCTAGCATGTTTGGTTGAAATCGGAAATTTAAATTTTTCACTTTTGTCAGACCATTGCAATATTCTCACAATAAGCTAATTAGCTCAATTGGAGCATTTCTAGCATGTTTGGTTGAAATTGGAAATTTACATTTTTCAGTTTTGTCAGACGTTTGTAAAATTCTTACAGTAGGCTTATTTGCGCAATTTGAGCATTTCTATCATGTTTGGTTGAAATTGGAAATTTACATTTTTCACTTTTGTCAGACCATTGCAATATTCTCACAATAAGCTAATTAGCTCAATTGGAGCATTTCTAGCATGTTTGGTTGAAATTGGAAATTTACATTTTTCAGTTTTGTCAGACGTTTGTAATATTCTCACAATAAGCTAATTAGCTCAATTGGAGCATTTCTAGCATGTTTGGTTGAAATTGGAAATTTACATTTTTCACTTTTGTCAGACAATTGCAATATTCTCACAATAAGCTAATTAGCTCAATTGGAGTATTTCTAGCATGTTTGGTTGAAATTGGAAGTTTACATTTTTCACTTTTGTCAGACAATTGCAATATTATCTCAATAAGCTAATTAGCTCAATTGGAGCATTTCTAGCATGTTTGGTTGAAATTGGAAATTTACATTTTTCAGTTTTGTCAGACGTTTGTAGTATTCTCACAATAAGCTAATTAGCTCAATTGGAGCATTTCTAGCATGTTTGGTTGAAATTAGAAATTTACATTTTTCAGTGTTGTCAGACGTTTGTAATATTCTCACAATAAGCTAATTAGCTCAATTAGAGCATTTCTAGCATGTTTGGTTGAAATTGGAAATTTACATTTTTCAGTGTTGTCAGACGTTTGTAAAATTCTCACAATAAGCCAATTAGCTCAATTTGAGCATTTCTAGCATGTTTGGTTGAAATTGGAAATTTACATTTTTCAGTTTTGTCAGACGTTTGTAAAATTCTTACAGTAGGCTTTTTGCGCAATTTCAGCATTTCTAGCATGTTTGGTTGAAATTGGAAATTTACATTTTTCACTTTTGTCAGACAATTGCAATATTCTCACAATAAGCTAATTAGCTCAATTGAAGCATTTCTAGCATGTTTGGTTGAAATTGGAAATTTACATTTTTCAATTTTGTTAGACGTTTGTAATATTCTCACAATAAGCTAATTAGCTCAATTGGAGCATTTCTAGCATGTTTGGTTGAAATTGGAAATTTACATTTTTCAGTTTTGTCAGACGTTTGTAGTATTCTCACAATAAGCTAATTAGCTCAATTGGAGCATTTCTAGCATGTTTGGTTGAAATCGGAAATTTAAATTTTTCACTTTTGTCAGACAATTGCAATATTCTCACAATAGGCTAATTAGCTCAATTGGAGCATTTCTAGCATGTTTGGTTGAAATTGGAAATTTACATTTTTCACTTTTGTCAGACAATTGCAATATTCTCACAATAAGCTAATTAGCTCAATTGGAGCATTTCTAGCATGTTTGGTTGAAATTGGAAATTTACATTTTTCAGTTTTGTCAGACGTTTGTAGTATTCTCACAATAAGCTAATTAGCTCAATTGGAGCAATTCTAGCATGTTTGGTTGAAATTGGAAATTTACATTTTTGACTTTTGTCAGACAATTGCAATATTCTCACAATAAGCTAATTAGCTCAATTGGAGCATTTCTAGCATGTTTGGTTGAAATTGGAAATTTACATTTTTCACTTTTGTCAGACAATTGCAATATTCTCACAATAAGCTAATTAGCTCAATTGGAGCATTTCTAGCATGTTTGGTTGAAATTGGAAATTTACATTTTTCACTTTTGTCAGACGTTTGTAATATTCTCACAATAAGCTAAATAGCTCAATTGGAGCATTTCTAGCACGTTTGGTTGAAATTGGAAATTTACCTTTTCCACTTTTGTCAAACAATTGCAATATTCTCTCAATAAGCTAATTAGCTCAATTGGAGCATTTCTACCATGTTTGGTTGAAATTGAAAATTTACATTTTTCACTTTTGTCAGACGTTTGTAATATTCCCACAATAAGCTAATTAGCTCAATTGGAGCATTTCTAGCATGTTTGGTTGAAATTGGAAATTTACATTTTTCAGTTTTGTCAGACGTTTGTAATATTCTCACAATAAGCTAATTAGCTCAATTGGAGCATTTCTAGCATGTTTGGTTGAAATTGGAAATTTACATTTTTCACTTTTGTCAAACAATTGCAATATTCTCTCAATAAGCTAATTAGCTCAATTGGAGCATTTCTAGCATGTTTGGTTGAAATTGGAAATTTACATTTTTCACTTTTGTCAGACGTTTGTAATATTCTCACAATAAGCTAATTAGCTCAATTGGAGCATTTCTAGCACGTTTGGTTGAAATTAGAATTTTACATTTTTCAGTTTTGTCAGACAATTGCAATAGTCTCTCAATAAGCTAGTTAGCTCAATTGGAGCATTTCTAGCATGTTTGGTTGAAATTGGAAATTTACATTTTTCAGTTTTGTCAGACGTTTGTAGTATTCTCACAATAAGCTAGTTAGCTCAATTGGAGCATTTCTAGCATGTTTGGTTGAAATTGGAAATTTACATTTTTGACTTTTGTCAGACAATTGCAATATTCTCACAATAAGCTAATTAGCTCAATTGGAGCATTTCTAGCATGTTTGGTTGAAATTGGAAATTTACATTTTTCACTTTTGTCAGACGTTTGTAATATTCTCACAATAAGCTAATTAGCTCAATTGGAGCATTTCTAGCACGTTTGGTTGAAATTGGAAATTTACATTTTTCACTTTTGTCAAACAATTGCAATATTCTCTCAATAAGCTAATTAGCTCAATTGGAGCATTTCTACCATGTTTGGTTGAAATTGGAAATTTACATTTTTCACTTTTGTCAGACGTTTGTAATATTCTCACAATAAGCTAATTAGCCCAATTGGAGCATTTCTAGCACGTTTGGTTGAAATTGGAAATTTACCTTTTCCACTTTTGTCAAACAATTGCAATATTCTCTCAATAAGCTAATTAGCTCAATTGGAGCATTTCTACCATGTTTGGTTGAAATTGAAAATTTACATTTTTCACTTTTGTCAGACGTTTGTAATATTCCCACAATAAGCTAATTAGCTCAATTGGAGCATTTCTAGCATGTTTGGTTGAAATTGGAAATTTACATTTTTCACTTTTGTCAGACGTTTGTAATATTCCCACAATAAGCTAATTAGCTCAATTGGAGCATTTCTAGCATGTTTGGTTGAAATTGGAAATTTACATTTTTCACTTTTGTCAGACAATTGCAATATTTTCACAATAAGCTAATTAGCTCAATTGGAGCATTTCTAGCATGTTTGGTTGAAATTGGAAATTTACATTTTTCAGTTTTGTCAGACGTTTGTAATATTCTCACAATAAGCCAATTAGCTCAATTTGAGCATTTCTAGCATGTTTGGTTGAAATTGGAAATTTACACTTTTCAGTTTTGTCAGACGTTTGTAAAATTCTTACAGTAGGCTTTTTGCGCAATTTCAGCATTTCTAGCATGTTTGGTTGAAATTGGAAATTTACCTTTTCCACTTTTGTCAAACAATTGCAATATTCTCTCAATAAGCTAATTAGCTCAATTGGAGCATTTCTACCATGTTTGGTTGAAATTGAAAATTTACATTTTTCACTTTTGTCAGACGTTTGTAATATTCCCACAATAAGCTAATTAGCTCAATTGGAGCATTTCTAGCATGTTTGGTTGAAATTGGAAATTTACATTTTTCACTTTTGTCAGACGTTTGTAATATTCCCACAATAAGCTAATTAGCTCAATTGGAGCATTTCTAGCACGTTTGGTTGAAATTGGAAATTTACATTTTTCACTTTTGTCAGACAATTGCAATATTCTCACAATAAGCTAATTAGCTCAATTGGAGCATTTCTAGCATGTTTGGTTGAAATTGGAAATTTACATTTTTCAGTTTTGTCAGACGTTTGTAATATTCTCACAATAAGCTAATTAGCTCAATTGGAGCATTTCTAGCATGTTTGGTTGAAATTGGAAATTTACATTTTTCACTTTTGTCAAACAATTGCAATATTCTCTCAATAAGCTAATTAGCTCAATTGGAGCATTTCTAGCATGTTTGGTTGAAATTGGAAATTTACATTTTTCACTTTTGTCAGACGTTTGTAATATTCTCACAATAAGCTAATTAGCTCAATTGGAGCATTTCTAGCACGTTTGGTTGAAATTAGAATTTTACATTTTTCAGTTTTGTCAGACAATTGCAATAGTCTCTCAATAAGCTAGTTAGCTCAATTGGAGCATTTCTAGCATGTTTGGTTGAAATTGGAAATTTACATTTTTCAGTTTTGTCAGACGTTTGTAGTATTCGCACAATAAGCTAGTTAGCTCAATTGGAGCATTTCTAGCATGTTTGGTTGAAATTGGAAATTTACATTTTTGACTTTTGTCAGACAATTGCAATATTCTCACAATAAGCTAATTAGCTCAATTGGAGCATTTCTAGCATGTTTGGTTGAAATTGGAAATTTACATTTTTCACTTTTGTCAGACAATTGCAATATTCTCACAATAAGCTAATTAGCTCAATTGGAGCATTTCTAGCATGTTTGGTTGAAATTGGAAATTTACATTTTTCACTTTTGTCAGACGTTTGTAATATTCTCACAATAAGCTAATTAGCTCAATTGGAGCATTTCTAGCACGTTTGGTTGAAATTGGAAATTTACATTTTTCACTTTTGTCAAACAATTGCAATATTCTCTCAATAAGCTAATTAGCTCAATTGGAGCATTTCTACCATGTTTGGTTGAAATTGGAAATTTACATTTTTCACTTTTGTCAGACGTTTGTAATATTCTCACAATAAGCTAATTAGCCCAATTGGAGCATTTCTAGCACGTTTGGTTGAAATTGGAAATTTACCTTTTCCACTTTTGTCAAACAATTGCAATATTCTCTCAATAAGCTAATTAGCTCAATTGGAGCATTTCTACCATGTTTGGTTGAAATTGAAAATTTACATTTTTCACTTTTGTCAGACGTTTGTAATATTCCCACAATAAGCTAATTAGCTCAATTGGAGCATTTCTAGCATGTTTGGTTGAAATTGGAAATTTACATTTTTCACTTTTGTCAGACGTTTGTAATATTCCCACAATAAGCTAATTAGCTCAATTGGAGCATTTCTAGCATGTTTGGTTGAAATTGGAAATTTACATTTTTCACTTTTGTCAGACAATTGCAATATTTTCACAATAAGCTAATTAGCTCAATTGGAGCATTTCTAGCATGTTTGGTTGAAATTGGAAATTTACATTTTTCAGTTTTGTCAGACGTTTGTAATATTCTCACAATAAGCTAATTAGCTCAATTGGAGCATTTCTAGCATGTTTGGTTGAAATTGGAAATTTACATTTTTCACTTTTGTCAAACAATTGCAATATTCTCTCAATAAGCTAATTAGCTCAATTGGAGCATTTCTAGCATGTTTGGTTGAAATTGGAAATTTACATTTTTCACTTTTGTCAGACGTTTGTAATATTCTCACAATAAGCTAATTAGCTCAATTGGAGCATTTCTAGCACGTTTGGTTGAAATTAGAATTTTACATTTTTCAGTTTTGTCAGACAATTGCAATAGTCTCTCAATAAGCTAGTTAGCTCAATTGGAGCATTTCTAGCATGTTTGGTTGAAATTGGAAATTTACATTTTTCAGTTTTGTCAGACGTTTGTAATGTTCTCACAATAAGCTAATTAGCTCAATTGGAGCATTTCTAGCATGTTTGGTTGAAATTGGAAATTTACATTTTTCAGTGTTGTCAGACGTTTGTAATATTCTCACAATAAGCTAATTAGCTCAATTGGAGCATTTCTAGCATGTTTGGTTGAAATTGGAAACTTACATTTTTCACTTTTGTCAGACGTTTGTAATATTCTCACAATAAGCTAATTAGCTCAATTGGAGCATTTCTAGCATGTTTGGTTGAAATTGGAAATTTACATTTTTGACTTTTGTCAGACAATTGCAATATTCTCACAATAAGCTAATTAGCTCAATTGGAGCATTTCTAGCATGTTTGGTTGAAATTGGAAATTTACATTTTTCAGTGTTGTCAGACGTTTGTAATATTCTCACAATAAGCTAATTAGCTCAATTGGAGCATTTCTAGCATGTTTGGTTGAAATTGGAAATTTACATTTTTCACTTTTGTCAGACGTTTGTAATATTCTCACAATAAGCTAATTAGCTCAATTGGAGCAATTCTAGCATGTTTGGTTGAAATTGGAAATTTACATTTTTCACTTTTGTCAGACGTTTGTAATATTCCAACAATAAGCTAATTAGCTCAATTGGAGCATTTCTAGCACGTTTGGTTGAAATTGGAAATTTACATTTTTCACTTTTGTCAAACAATTTCAATATTCTCTCAATAAGCTAATTAGCTCAATTGGAGCATTTCTAGCATGTTTGGTTGAAATTGGAAATTTACATTTTTCACTTTTGTCAGACGTTTGTAATATTCTCACAATAAGCTAATTAGCTCAATTGGAGCATTTCTAGCATGTTTGGTTGAAATTAGAAATTTACATTTTTCAGTGTTGTCAGACGTTTGTAATATTCTCACAATAAGCCAATTAGCTCAATTTGAGCATTTCTAGCATGTTTGGTTGAAATTGGAAATTTACATTTTTCAGTTTTGTCAGACGTTTGTAAAATTCTTACAGTAGGCTTTTTGCGCAATTTCAGCATTTCTAGCATGTTTGGTTGAAATTGGAAATTTACATTTTTCACTTTTGTCAGACAATTGCAATATTCTCACAATAAGCTAATTAGCTCAATTGGAGTATTTCTAGCATGTTTGGTTGAAATTGGAAATTTACATTTTTGACTTTTGTCAGACAATTGCAATATTCTCACAATAAGCTAATTAGCTCAATTGGAGCATTTCTAGCATGTTTGGTTGAAATTGGAAATTTACATTTTTCAATTTTGTTAGACGTTTGTAATATTCTCACAATAAGCTAATTAGCTCAATTGGAGCATTTCTAGCATGTTTGGTTGAAATTGGAAATTTACATTTTTCAGTTTTGTCAGACAATTGCAATATTCTCTCAATAAGCTAATTAGCTCAATTGGAGCATTTCTAGCATGTTTGGTTGAAATTGGAAATTTACATTTTTCAGTTTTGTCAGACGTTTGTAGTATTCTCACAATAAGCTAATTAGCTCAATTGGAGCATTTCTAGCATGTTTGGTTGAAATTGGAAATTTACATTTTTCACTTTTGTCAGACCATTGCAATATTCTCACAATAAGCTAATTAGCTCAATTGGAGCATTTCTAGCATGTTTGGTTGAAATTGGAAATTTACATTTTTCAGTTTTGTCAGACGTTTGTAAAATTCTTACAGTAGGCTTTTTGCGCAATTTCAGCATTTCTAGCATGTTTGGTTGAAATTGGAAATTTACATTTTTCACTTTTGTCAGACAATTGCAATATTCTCACAATAAGCTAATTAGCTCAATTGAAGCATTTCTAGCATGTTTGGTTGAAATTGGAAATTTACATTTTTCAATTTTGTTAGACGTTTGTAATATTCTCACAATAAGCTAATTAGCTCAATTGGAGCATTTCTAGCATGTTTGGTTGAAATTGGAAATTTACATTTTTCAGTTTTGTCAGACGTTTGTAGTATTCTCACAATAAGCTAATTAGCTCAATTGGAGCATTTCTAGCATGTTTGGTTGAAATTGGAAATTTACATTTTTCACTTTTGTCAGACGTTTGTAATATTCCCACAATAAGCTAATTAGCTCAATTGGAGCATTTCTAGCATGTTTGGTTGAAATTGGAAATTTACATTTTTCACTTTTGTCAGACAATTGCAATATTTTCACAATAAGCTAATTAGCTCAATTGGAGCATTTCTAGCATGTTTGGTTGAAATTGGAAATTTACATTTTTCAGTTTTGTCAGACGTTTGTAATATTCTCACAATAAGCTAATTAGCTCAATTGGAGCATTTCTAGCATGTTTGGTTGAAATTGGAAATTTACATTTTTCACTTTTGTCAAACAATTGCAATATTCTCTCAACAAGCTAATTAGCTCAATTGGAGCATTTCTAGCATGTTTGGTTGAAATTGGAAATTTACATTTTTCACTTTTGTCAGACGTTTGTAATATTCTCACAATAAGCTAATTAGCTCAATTGGAGCATTTCTAGCACGTTTGGTTGAAATTAGAATTTTACATTTTTCAGTTTTGTCAGACAATTGCAATAGTCTCTCAATAAGCTAGTTAGCTCAATTGGAGCATTTCTAGCATGTTTGGTTGAAATTGGAAATTTACATTTTTCAGTTTTGTCAGACGTTTGTAATGTTCTCACAATAAGCTAATTAGCTCAATTGGAGCATTTCTAGCATGTTTGGTTGAAATTGGAAATTTACATTTTTCAGTGTTGTCAGACGTTTGTAATATTCTCACAATAAGCTAATTAGCTCAATTGGAGCATTTCTAGCATGTTTGGTTGAAATTGGAAGCTTACATTTTTCACTTTTGTCAGACGTTTGTAATATTCTCACAATAAGCTAATTAGCTCAATTGGAGCATTTCTAGCATGTTTGGTTGAAATTGGAAATTTACATTTTTCACTTTTGTCAGACAATTGCAATATTCTCACAATAAGCTAATTAGCTCAATTGGAGCATTTCTAGCATGTTTGGTTGAAATTGAAAATTTACATTTTTCAGTGTTGTCAGACGTTTGTAATATTCTCACAATAAGCTAATTAGCTCAATTGGAGCATTTCTAGCATGTTTGGTTGAAATTGGAAATTTACATTTTTCACTTTTGTCAGTCGTTTGTAATATTCTCACAATAAGCTAATTAGCTCAATTGGAGCAATTCTAGCATGTTTGGTTGAAATTGGAAATTTACATTTTTCACTTTTGTCAGACGTTTGTAATATTCCAACAATAAGCTAATTAGCTCAATTGGAGCATTTCTAGCACGTTTGGTTGAAATTGGAAATTTACATTTTTCACTTTTGTCAAACAATTTCAATATTCTCTCAATAAGCTAATTAGCTCAATTGGAGCATTTCTAGCATGTTTGGTTGAAATTGGAAATTTACATTTTTCACTTTTGTCAGACGTTTGTAATATTCTCACAATAAGCTAATTAGCTCAATTGGAGCATTTCTAGCATGTTTGGTTGAAATTAGAAATTTACATTTTCAGTGTTGTCAGACGTTTGTAATATTCTCACAATAAGCCAATTAGCTCAATTTGAGCATTTCTAGCATGTTTGGTTGAAATTGGAAATTTACATTTTTCAGTTTTGTCAGACGTTTGTAAAATTCTTACAGTAGGCTTTTTGCGCAATTTCAGCATTTCTAGCATGTTTGGTTGAAATTGGAAATTTACATTTTTCACTTTTGTCAGACAATTGCAATATTCTCACAATAAGCTAATTAGCTCAATTGGAGTATTTCTAGCATGTTTGGTTGAAATTGGAAGTTTACATTTTTCAATTTTGTCAGACAATTGCAATATTCTCACTATAAGCTAATTAGCTCAATTGGAGCATTTCTAGCATGTTTGGTTGAAATTGGAAATTTACATTTTTCAATTTTGTTAGACGTTTGTAATATTCTCACAATAAGCTAATTAGCTCAATTGGAGCATTTCTAGCATGTTTGGTTGAAATTGGAAATTTACATTTTTCAGTTTTGTCAGACAATTGCAATATTCTCTCAATAAGCTAATTAGCTCAATTGGAGCATTTCTAGCATGTTTGGTTGAAATTGGAAATTTACATTTTTCAGTTTTGTCAGACGTTTGTAGTATTCTCACAATAAGCTAATTAGCTCAATTGGAGCATTTCTAGCATGTTTGGTTGAAATTGGAAATTTACATTTTTCACTTTTGTCAGACCATTGCAATATTCTCACAATAAGCTAATTAGCTCAATTGGAGCATTTCTAGCATGTTTGGTTGAAATTGGAAATTTACATTTTTCAGTTTTGTCAGACGTTTGTAAAATTCTTACAGTAGGCTTTTTGCGCAATTTCAGCATTTCTAGCATGTTTGGTTGAAATTGGAAATTTACATTTTTCACTTTTGTCAGACAATTGCAATATTCTCACAATAAGCTAATTAGCTCAATTGAAGCATTTCTAGCATGTTTGGTTGAAATTGGAAATTTACATTTTTCAATTTTTTTAGACGTTTGTAATATTCTCACAATAAGCTAATTAGCTCAATTGGAGCATTTCTAGCATGTTTGGTTGAAATTGGAAATTTACATTTTTCAGTTTTGTCAGACGTTTGTAGTATTCCCACAATAAGCTAATTAGCTCAATTGGAGCATTTCTAGCATGTTTGGTTGAAATTGGAAATTTACATTTTTCAGTTTTGTCAGACGTTTGTAAAATTCTTACAGTAGGCTTATTTGCGCAATTTGAGCATTTCTATCATGTTTGGTTGAAATTGGAAATTTACATTTTTCACTTTTGTCAGACCATTGCAATATTCTCACAATAAGCTAATTAGCTCAATTGGAGCATTTCTAGCATGTTTGGTTGAAATTGGAAATTTACATTTTTCACTTTTGTCAGACGTTTGTAATATTCTCACAATAAGCTAATTAGCTCAATTGGAGCATTTCTAGCACGTTTGGTTGAAATTAGAATTTTACATTTTTCAGTTTTGTCAGACAATTGCAATAGTCTCTCAATAAGCTAGGTAGCTCAATTGGAGCATTTCTAGCATGTTTGGTTGAAATTGGAAATTTACATTTTTCAGTTTTGTCAGACGTTTGTAGTATTCTCACAATAAGCTAGTTAGCTCAATTGGAGCATTTCTAGCATGTTTGGTTGAAATTGGAAATTTACATTTTTGACTTTTGTCAGACAATTGCAATATTCTCACAATAAGCTAATTAGCTCAATTGGAGCATTTCTAGCATGTTTGGTTGAAATTCGAAATTTACATTTTTCACTTTTGTCAGACGTTTGTAATATTCTCACAATAAGCTAATTAGCTCAATTGGAGCATTTCTAGCACGTTTGGTTGAAATTGGAAATTTACATTTTTCACTTTTGTCAAACAATTGCAATATTCTCTCAATAAGCTAATTAGCTCAATTGGAGCATTTCTACCATGTTTGGTTGAAATTGGAAATTTACATTTTTCACTTTTGTCAGACGTTTGTAATATTCTCACAATAAGCTAATTAGCCCAATTGGAGCATTTCTAGCACGTTTGGTTGAAATTGGAAATTTACCTTTTCCACTTTTGTCAAACAATTGCAATATTCTCTCAATAAGCTAATTAGCTCAATTGGAGCATTTCTACCATGTTTGGTTGAAATTGAAAATTTACATTTTTCACTTTTGTCAGACGTTTGTAATATTCCCACAATAAGCTAATTAGCTCAATTGGAGCATTTCTAGCATGTTTGGTTGAAATTGGAAATTTACATTTTTCACTTTTGTCAGACGTTTGTAATATTCCCACAATAAGCTAATTAGCTCAATTGGAGCATTTCTAGCATGTTTGGTTGAAATTGGAAATTTACATTTTTCACTTTTGTCAGACAATTGCAATATTTTCACAATAAGCTAATTAGCTCAATTGGAGCATTTCTAGCATGTTTGGTTGAAATTGGAAATTTACATTTTTCAGTTTTGTCAGACGTTTGTAATATTCTCACAATAAGCCAATTAGCTCAATTTGAGCATTTCTAGCATGTTTGGTTGAAATTGGAAATTTACACTTTTCAGTTTTGTCAGACGTTTGTAAAATTCTTACAGTAGGCTTTTTGCGCAATTTCAGCATTTCTAGCATGTTTGGTTGAAATTGGAAATTTACATTTTTCACTTTTGTCAGACGTTTGTAATATTCTCACAATAAGCTAATTAGCTCAATTGGAGCATTTCTAGCACGTTTGGTTGAAATTGGAAATTTACCTTTTCCACTTTTGTCAAACAATTGCAATATTCTCTCAATAAGCTAATTAGCTCAATTGGAGCATTTCTACCATGTTTGGTTGAAATTGAAAATTTACATTTTTCACTTTTGTCAGACGTTTGTAATATTCCCACAATAAGCTAATTAGCTCAATTGGAGCATTTCTAGCATGTTTGGTTGAAATTGGAAATTTACATTTTTCACTTTTGTCAGACGTTTGTAATATTCCCACAATAAGCTAATTAGCTCAATTGGAGCATTTCTAGCACGTTTGGTTGAAATTGGAAATTTACATTTTTCACTTTTGTCAGACAATTGCAATATTCTCACAATAAGCTAATTAGCTCAATTGGAGCATTTCTAGCATGTTTGGTTGAAATTGGAAATTTACATTTTTCAGTTTTGTCAGACGTTTGTAATATTCTCACAATAAGCTAATTAGCTCAATTGGAGCATTTCTAGCATGTTTGGTTGAAATTGGAAATTTACATTTTTCACTTTTGTCAAACAATTGCAATATTCTCTCAATAAGCTAATTAGCTCAATTGGAGCATTTCTAGCATGTTTGGTTGAAATTGGAAATTTACATTTTTCACTTTTGTCAGACGTTTGTAATATTCTCACAATAAGCTAATTAGCTCAATTGGAGCATTTCTAGCACGTTTGGTTGAAATTAGAATTTTACATTTTTCAGTTTTGTCAGACAATTGCAATAGTCTCTCAATAAGCTAGTTAGCTCAATTGGAGCATTTCTAGCATGTTTGGTTGAAATTGGAAATTTACATTTTTCAGTTTTGTCAGACGTTTGTAGTATTCTCACAATAAGCTAGTTAGCTCAATTGGAGCATTTCTAGCATGTTTGGTTGAAATTGGAAATTTACATTTTTGACTTTTGTCAGACAATTGCAATATTCTCACAATAAGCTAATTAGCTCAATTGGAGCATTTCTAGCATGTTTGGTTGAAATTGGAAATTTACATTTTTCACTTTTGTCAGACAATTGCAATATTCTCACAATAAGCTAATTAGCTCAATTGGAGCATTTCTAGCATGTTTGGTTGAAATTGGAAATTTACATTTTTCACTTTTGTCAGACGTTTGTAATATTCTCACAATAAGCTAATTAGCTCAATTGGAGCATTTCTAGCACGTTTGGTTGAAATTGGAAATTTACATTTTTCACTTTTGTCAAACAATTGCAATATTCTCTCAATAAGCTAATTAGCTCAATTGGAGCATTTCTACCATGTTTGGTTGAAATTGGAAATTTACATTTTTCACTTTTGTCAGACGTTTGTAATATTCTCACAATAAGCTAATTAGCCCAATTGGAGCATTTCTAGCACGTTTGGTTGAAATTGGAAATTTACCTTTTCCACTTTTGTCAAACAATTGCAATATTCTCTCAATAAGCTAATTAGCTCAATTGGAGCATTTCTACCATGTTTGGTTGAAATTGAAAATTTACATTTTTCACTTTTGTCAGACGTTTGTAATATTCCCACAATAAGCTAATTAGCTCAATTGGAGCATTTCTAGCATGTTTGGTTGAAATTGGAAATTTACATTTTTCACTTTTGTCAGACGTTTGTAATATTCCCACAATAAGCTAATTAGCTCAATTGGAGCATTTCTAGCATGTTTGGTTGAAATTGGAAATTTACATTTTTCACTTTTGTCAGACAATTGCAATATTTTCACATAAGCTAATTAGCTCAATTGGAGCATTTCTAGCATGTTTGGTTGAAATTGGAAATTTACATTTTTCAGTTTTGTCAGACGTTTGTAATATTCTCACAATAAGCTAATTAGCTCAATTGGAGCATTTCTAGCATGTTTGGTTGATATTGGAAATTTACATTTTTCACTTTTGTCAGACGTTTGTAATATTCTCACAATAAGCTAATTAGCTCAATTGGAGCATTTCTAGCACGTTTGGTTGAAATTAGAATTTTACATTTTTCAGTTTTGTCAGACAATTGCAATAGTCTCTCAATAAGCTAGTTAGCTCAATTGGAGCATTTCTAGCATGTTTGGTTGAAATTGGAAATTTACATTTTTCAGTTTTGTCAGACGTTTGTAATGTTCTCACAATAAGCTAATTAGCTCAATTGGAGCATTTCTAGCATGTTTGGTTGAAATTGGAAATTTACATTTTTCAGTGTTGTCAGACGTTTGTAATATTCTCACAATAAGCTAATTAGCTCAATTGGAGCATTTCTAGCATGTTTGGTTGAAATTGGAAACTTACATTTTTCACTTTTGTCAGACGTTTGTAATATTCTCACAATAAGCTAATTAGCTCAATTGGAGCATTTCTAGCATGTTTGGTTGAAATTGGAAATTTACATTTTTCACTTTTGTCAGACAATTGCAATATTCTCACAATAAGCTAATTAGCTCAATTGGAGCATTTCTAGCATGTTTGGTTGAAATTGGAAATTTACATTTTTCAGTGTTGTCAGACGTTTGTAATATTCTCACAATAAGCTAATTAGCTCAATTGGAGCATTTCTAGCATGTTTGGTTGAAATTGGAAATTTACATTTTTCACTTTTGTCAGACGTTTGTAATATTCTCACAATAAGCTAATTAGCTCAATTGGAGCAATTCTAGCATGTTTGGTTGAAATTGGAAATTTACATTTTTCACTTTTGTCAGACGTTTGTAATATTCCAACAATAAGCTAATTAGCTCAATTGGAGCATTTCTAGCACGTTTGGTTGAAATTGGAAATTTACATTTTTCACTTTTGTCAAACAATTTCAATATTCTCTCAATAAGCTAATTAGCTCAATTGGAGCATTTCTAGCATGTTTGGTTGAAATTGGAAATTTACATTTTTCACTTTTGTCAGACGTTTGTAATATTCTCACAATAAGCTAATTAGCTCAATTGGAGCATTTCTAGCATGTTTGGTTGAAATTAGAAATTTACATTTTTCAGTGTTGTCAGACGTTTGTAATATTCTCACAATAAGCCAATTAGCTCAATTTGAGCATTTCTAGCATGTTTGGTTGAAATTGGAAATTTACATTTTTCAGTTTTGTCAGACGTTTGTAAAATTCTTACAGTAGGCTTTTTGCGCAATTTCAGCATTTCTAGCATGTTTGGTTGAAATTGGAAATTTACATTTTTCACTTTTGTCAGACAATTGCAATATTCTCACAATAAGCTAATTAGCTCAATTGGAGTATTTCTAGCATGTTTGGTTGAAATTGGAAGTTTACATTTTTCAATTTTGTCAGACAATTGCAATATTCTCACAATAAGCTAATTAGCTCAATTGGAGCATTTCTAGCATGTTTGGTTGAAATTGGAAATTTACATTTTTCAATTTTGTTAGACGTTTGTAATATTCTCACAATAAGCTAATTAGCTCAATTGGAGCATTTCTAGCATGTTTGGTTGAAATTGGAAATTTACATTTTTCAGTTTTGTCAGACAATTGCAATATTCTCTCAATAAGCTAATTAGCTCAATTGGAGCATTTCTAGCATGTTTGGTTGAAATTGGAAATTTACATTTTTCAGTTTTGTCAGACGTTTGTAGTATTCTCACAATAAGCTAATTAGCTCAATTGGAGCATTTCTAGCATGTTTGGTTGAAATTAGAAATTTACATTTTTCACTTTTGTCAGACCATTGCAATATTCTCACAATAAGCTAATTAGCTCAATTGGAGCATTTCTAGCATGTTTGGTTGAAATTGGAAATTTACATTTTTCAGTTTTGTCAGACGTTTGTAAAATTCTTACAGTAGGCTTTTTGCGCAATTTCAGCATTTCTAGCATGTTTGGTTGAAATTGGAAATTTACATTTTTCACTTTTGTCAGACAATTGCAATATTCTCACAATAAGCTAATTAGCTCAATTGAAGCATTTCTAGCATGTTTGGTTGAAATTGGAAATTTACATTTTTCAATTTTGTTAGACGTTTGTAATATTCTCACAATAAGCTAATTAGCTCAATTGGAGCATTTCTAGCATGTTTGGTTGAAATTGGAAATTTACATTTTTCAGTTTTGTCAGACGTTTGTAGTATTCTCACAATAAGCTAATTAGCTCAATTGGAGCATTTCTAGCATGTTTGGTTGAAATCGGAAATTTAAATTTTTCACTTTTGTCAGACCATTGCAATATTCTCACAATAAGCTAATTAGCTCAATTGGAGCATTTCTAGCATGTTTGGTTGAAATTGGAAATTTACATTTTTCAGTTTTGTCAGACGTTTGTAAAATTCTTACAGTAGGCTTATTTGCGCAATTTGAGCATTTCTACCATGTTTGGTTGAAATTGAAAATTTACATTTTTCACTTTTGTCAGACGTTTGTAATATTCCCACAATAAGCTAATTAGCTCAATTGGAGCATTTCTAGCATGTTTGGTTGAAATTGGAAATTTACATTTTTCACTTTTGTCAGACGTTTGTAATATTCCCACAATAAGCTAATTAGCTCAATTGGAGCATTTCTAGCATGTTTGGTTGAAATTGGAAATTTACATTTTTCACTTTTGTCAGACAATTGCAATATTTTCACAATAAGCTAATTAGCTCAATTGGAGCATTTCTAGCATGTTTGGTTGAAATTGGAAATTTACATTTTTCAGTTTTGTCAGACGTTTGTAATATTCTCACAATAAGCTAATTAGCTCAATTGGAGCATTTCTAGCATGTTTGGTTGAAATTGGAAATTTACATTTTTCACTTTTGTCAAACAATTGCAATATTCTCTCAATAAGCTAATTAGCTCAATTGGAGCATTTCTAGCATGTTTGGTTGAAATTGGAAATTTACATTTTTCACTTTTGTCAGACGTTTGTAATATTCTCACAATAAGCTAATTAGCTCAATTGGAGCATTTCTAGCACGTTTGGTTGAAATTAGAATTTTACATTTTTCAGTTTTGTCAGACAATTGCAATAGTCTCTCAATAAGCTAGTTAGCTCAATTGGAGCATTTCTAGCATGTTTGGTTGAAATTGGAAATTTACATTTTTCAGTTTTGTCAGACGTTTGTAATGTTCTCACAATAAGCTAATTAGCTCAATTGGAGCATTTCTAGCATGTTTGGTTGAAATTGGAAATTTACATTTTTCAGTGTTGTCAGACGTTTGTAATATTCTCACAATAAGCTAATTAGCTCAATTGGAGCATTTCTAGCATGTTTGGTTGAAATTGGAAACTTACATTTTTCACTTTTGTCAGACGTTTGTAATATTCTCACAATAAGCTAATTAGCTCAATTGGAGCATTTCTAGCATGTTTGGTTGAAATTGGAAATTTACATTTTTCACTTTTGTCAGACAATTGCAATATTCTCACAATAAGCTAATTAGCTCAATTGGAGCATTTCTAGCATGTTTGGTTGAAATTGAAAATTTACATTTTTCAGTGTTGTCAGACGTTTGTAATATTCTCACAATAAGCTAATTAGCTCAATTGGAGCATTTCTAGCATGTTTGGTTGAAATTGGAAATTTACATTTTTCACTTTTGTCAGACGTTTGTAATATTCTCACAATAAGCTAATTAGCTCAATTGGAGCAATTCTAGCATGTTTGGTTGAAATTGGAAATTTACATTTTTCACTTTTGTCAGACGTTTGTAATATTCCAACAATAAGCTAATTAGCTCAATTGGAGCATTTCTAGCACGTTTGGTTGAAATTGGAAATTTACATTTTTCACTTTTGTCAAACAATTTCAATATTCTCTCAATAAGCTAATTAGCTCAATTGGAGCATTTCTAGCATGTTTGGTTGAAATTGGAAATTTACATTTTTCACTTTTGTCAGACGTTTGTAATATTCTCACAATAAGCTAATTAGCTCAATTGGAGCATTTCTAGCATGTTTGGTTGAAATTAGAAATTTACATTTTTCAGTGTTGTCAGACGTTTGTAATATTCTCACAATAAGCCAATTAGCTCAATTTGAGCATTTCTAGCATGTTTGGTTGAAATTGGAAATTTACATTTTTCAGTTTTGTCAGACGTTTGTAAAATTCTTACAGTAGGCTTTTTGCGCAATTTCAGCATTTCTAGCATGTTTGGTTGAAATTGGAAATTTACATTTTTCACTTTTGTCAGACAATTGCAATATTCTCACAATAAGCTAATTAGCTCAATTGGAGTATTTCTAGCATGTTTGGTTGAAATTGGAAGTTTACATTTTTCAATTTTGTCAGACAATTGCAATATTCTCACTATAAGCTAATTAGCTCAATTGGAGCATTTCTAGCATGTTTGGTTGAAATTGGAAATTTACATTTTTCAATTTTGTTAGACGTTTGTAATATTCTCACAATAAGCTAATTAGCTCAATTGGAGCATTTCTAGCATGTTTGGTTGAAATTGGAAATTTACATTTTTCAGTTTTGTCAGACAATTGCAATATTCTCTCAATAAGCTAATTAGCTCAATTGGAGCATTTCTAGCATGTTTGGTTGAAATTGGAAATTTACATTTTTCAGTTTTGTCAGACGTTTGTAGTATTCTCACAATAAGCTAATTAGCTCAATTGGAGCATTTCTAGCATGTTTGGTTGAAATTGGAAATTTACATTTTTCACTTTTGTCAGACCATTGCAATATTCTCACAATAAGCTAATTAGCTCAATTGGAGCATTTCTAGCATGTTTGGTTGAAATTGGAAATTTACATTTTTCAGTTTTGTCAGACGTTTGTAAAATTCTTACAGTAGGCTTTTTGCGCAATTTCAGCATTTCTAGCATGTTTGGTTGAAATTGGAAATTTACATTTTTCACTTTTGTCAGACAATTGCAATATTCTCACAATAAGCTAATTAGCTCAATTGAAGGATTTCTAGCATGTTTGGTTGAAATTGGAAATTTACATTTTTCAATTTTTTTAGACGTTTGTAATATTCTCACAATAAGCTAATTAGCTCAATTGGAGCATTTCTAGCATGTTTGGTTGAAATTGGAAATTTACATTTTTCAGTTTTGTCAGACGTTTGTAGTATTCCCACAATAAGCTAATTAGCTCAATTGGAGCATTTCTAGCATGTTTGGTTGAAATCGGAAATTTAAATTTTTCACTTTTGTCAGACCATTGCAATATTCTCACAATAAGCTAATTAGCTCAATTGGAGCATTTCTAGCATGTTTGGTTGAAATTGGAAATTTACATTTTTCAGTTTTGTCAGACGTTTGTAAAATTCTTACAGTAGGCTTATTTGCGCGATTTGAGCATTTCTATCATGTTTGGTTGAAATTGGAAATTTACATTTTTCACTTTTGTCAGACCATTGCAATATTCTCACAATAAGCTAATTAGCTCAATTGGAGCATTTCTAGCATGTTTGGTTGAAATTGGAAATTTACATTTTTCAGTTTTGTCAGACGTTTGTAATATTCTCACAATAAGCTAATTAGCTCAATTGGAGCATTTCTAGCATGTTTGGTTGAAATTGGAAATTTACATTTTTCACTTTTGTCAGACAATTGCAATATTCTCACAATAAGCTAATTAGCTCAATTGGAGTATTTCTAGCATGTTTGGTTGAAATTGGAAGTTTACATTTTTCACTTTTGTCAGACAATTGCAATATTATCTCAATAAGCTAATTAGCTCAATTGGAGCATTTCTAGCATGTTTGGTTGAAATTGGAAATTTACATTTTTCAGTTTTGTCAGACGTTTGTAGTATTCTCACAATAAGCTAATTAGCTCAATTGGAGCATTTCTAACATGTTTGGTTGAAATTAGAAATTTACATTTTTCAGTGTTGTCAGACGTTTGTAATATTCTCACAATAAGCTAATTAGCTCAATTGGAGCATTTCTAGCATGTTTGGTTGAAATTGGAAATTTACATTTTTCAGTGTTGTCAGACGTTTGTAAAATTCTCACAATAAGCCAATTAGCTCAATTTGAGCATTTCTAGCATGTTTGGTTGAAATTGGAAATTTACATTTTTCAGTTTTGTCAGACGTTTGTAAAATTCTTACAGTAGGCTTTTTGCGCAATTTCAGCATTTCTAGCATGTTTGGTTGAAATTGGAAATTTACATTTTTCACTTTTGTCAGACAATTGCAATATTCTCACAATAAGCTAATTAGCTCAATTGAAGCATTTCTAGCATGTTTGGTTGAAATTGGAAATTTACATTTTTCAATTTTGTTAGACGTTTGTAATATTCTCACAATAAGCTAATTAGCTCAATTGGAGCATTTCTAGCATGTTTGGTTGAAATTGGAAATTTACATTTTTCAGTTTTGTCAGACGTTTGTAGTATTCTCACAATAAGCTAATTAGCTCAATTGGAGCATTTCTAGCATGTTTGGTTGAAATCGGAAATTTAAATTTTTCACTTTTGTCAGACAATTGCAATATTCTCACAATAGGCTAATTAGCTCAATTGGAGCATTTCTAGCATGTTTGGTTGAAATTGGAAATTTACATTTTTCACTTTTGTCAGACAATTGCAATATTCTCACAATAAGCTAATTAGCTCAATTGGAGCATTTCTAGCATGTTTGGTTGAAATTGGAAATTTACATTTTTCAGTTTTGTCAGACGTTTGTAGTATTCTCACAATAAGCTAATTAGCTCAATTGGAGCATTTCTAGCATGTTTGGTTGAAATTGGAAATTTACATTTTTGACTTTTGTCAGACAATTGCAATATTCTCACAATAAGCTAATTAGCTCAATTGGAGCATTTCTAGCATGTTTGGTTGAAATTGGAAATTTACATTTTTCACTTTTGTCAGACAATTGCAATATTCTCACAATAAGCTAATTAGCTCAATTGGAGCATTTCTAGCATGTTTGGTTGAAATTGGAAATTTACATTTTTCACTTTTGTCAGACGTTTGTAATATTCTCACAATAAGCTAATTAGCTCAATTGGAGCATTTCTAGCACGTTTGGTTGAAATTGGAAATTTACATTTTTCACTTTTGTCAAACAATTGCAATATTCTCTCAATAAGCTAATTAGCTCAATTGGAGCATTTCTACCATGTTTGGTTGAAATTGGAAATTTACATTTTTCACTTTTGTCAGACGTTTGTAATATTCTCACAATAAGCTAATTAGCCCAATTGGAGCATTTCTAGCACGTTTGGTTGAAATTGGAAATTTACCTTTTCCACTTTTGTCAAACAATTGCAATATTCTCTCAATAAGCTAATTAGCTCAATTGGAGCATTTCTACCATGTTTGGTTGAAATTGAAAATTTACATTTTTCACTTTTGTCAGACGTTTGTAATATTCCCACAATAAGCTAATTAGCTCAATTGGAGCATTTCTAGCATGTTTGGTTGAAATTGGAAATTTACATTTTTCACTTTTGTCAGACGTTTGTAATATTCCCACAATAAGCTAATTAGCTCAATTGGAGCATTTCTAGCATGTTTGGTTGAAGTTGGAAATTTACATTTTTCACTTTTGTCAGACAATTGCAATATTTTCACAATAAGCTAATTAGCTCAATTGGAGCATTTCTAGCATGTTTGGTTGAAATTGGAAATTTACATTTTTCAGTTTTGTCAGACGTTTGTAATATTCTCACAATAAGCTAATTAGCTCAATTGGAGCATTTCTAGCATGTTTGGTTGAAATTGGAAATTTACATTTTTCACTTTTGTCAAACAATTGCAATATTCTCTCAATAAGCTAATTAGCTCAGTTGGAGCATTTCTAGCATGTTTGGTTGAAATTGGAAATTTACATTTTTCACTTTTGTCAGACGTTTGTAATATTCTCACAATAAGCTAATTAGCTCAATTGGAGCATTTCTAGCACGTTTGGTTGAAATTAGAATTTTACATTTTTCAGTTTTGTCAGACAATTGCAATAGTCTCTCAATAAGCTAGTTAGCTCAATTGGAGCATTTCTAGCATGTTTGGTTGAAATTGGAAATTTACATTTTTCAGTTTTGTCAGACGTTTGTAATGTTCTCACAATAAGCTAATTAGCTCAATTGGAGCATTTCTAGCATGTTTGGTTGAAATTGGAAATTTACATTTTTCAGTGTTGTCAGACGTTTGTAATATTCTCACAATAAGCTAATTAGCTCAATTGGAGCATTTATAGCATGTTTGGTTGAAATTGGAAACTTACATTTTTCACTTTTGTCAGACGTTTGTAATATTCTCACAATAAGCTAATTAGCTCAATTGGAGCATTTCTAGCATGTTTGGTTGAAATTGGAAATTTACATTTTTCACTTTTGTCAGACAATTGCAATATTCTCACAATAAGCTAATTAGCTCAATTGGAGCATTTCTAGCATGTTTGGTTGAAATTGGAAATTTACATTTTTCAGTGTTGTCAGACGTTTGTAATATTCTCACAATAAGCTAATTAGCTCAATTGGAGCGTTTCTAGCATGTTTGGTTGAAATTGGAAATTTACATTTTTCACTTTTGTCAGACGTTTGTAATATTCTCACAATAAGCTAATTAGCTCAATTGGAGCAATTCTAGCATGTTTGGTTGAAATTGGAAATTTACATTTTTCACTTTTGTCAGACGTTTGTAATATTCCAACAATAAGCTAATTAGCTCAATTGGAGCATTTCTAGCACGTTTGGTTGAAATTGGAAATTTACATTTTTCACTTTTGTCAAACAATTTCAATATTCTCTCAATAAGCTAATTAGCTCAATTGGAGCATTTCTAGCATGTTTGGTTGAAATTGGAAATTTACATTTTTCACTTTTGTCAGACGTTTGTAATATTCTCACAATAAGCTAATTAGCTCAATTGGAGCATTTCTAGCATGTTTGGTTGAAATTAGAAATTTACATTTTTCAGTGTTGTCAGGCGTTTGTAATATTCTCACAATAAGCCAATTAGCTCAATTTGAGCATTTCTAGCATGTTTGGTTGAAATTGGAAATTTACATTTTTCAGTTTTGTCAGACGTTTGTAAAATTCTTACAGTAGGCTTATTTGCGCAATTTGAGCATTTCTAGCATGTTTGGTTGAAATTCGAAATTTACATTTTTCAATTTTGTCAGACAATTGCAATATTCTCACAATAAGCTAATTAGCTCAATTGGAGCATTTCTAGCATGTTTGGTTGAAATTGGAAATTTACATTTTTCAATTTTGTCAGACAATTGCAATATTCTCACAATAAGCTAATTAGCTCAATTGGAGCATTTCTAGCATGTTTGGTTGAAATTGGAAATTTACATTTTTCAATTTTGTTAGACGTTTGCAATATTCTCACAATAAGCTAATTAGCTCAATTGGAGCATTTCTAGCATGTTTGGTTGAAATTGGAAATTTACATTTTTCAGTTTTGTCAGACGTTTGTAAAATTCTCACAATAAGCCAATTAGCTCAATTTGAGCATTTCTAGCATGTTTGGTTGAAATTGGAAATTTACATTTTTCACTTTTGTCAGACCATTGCAATATTCTCACAATAAGCTAATTAGCTCAATTGGAGCATTTCTAGCATGTTTGGTTGAAATTGGAAATTTACATTTTTCAGTTTTGTCAGACGTTTGTAAAATTCTTACAGTAGGCTTATTTGCGCAATTTGAGCATTTCTATCATGTTTGGTTGAAATTGGAAATTTACATTTTTCACTTTTGTCAGACCATTGCAATATTCTCACAATAAGCTAATTAGCTCAATTGGAGCATTTCTAGCATGTTTGGTTGAAATTGGAAATTTACATTTTTCAGTTTTGTCAGACGTTTGTAAAATTCTTACAGTAGGCTTTTTGCGCAATTTCAGCATTTCTAGCATGTTTGGTTGAAATTGGAAATTTACATTTTTCACTTTTGTCAGACAATTACAATATTCTCACAATAAGCTAATTAGCTCAATTGAAGCATTTCTAGCATGTTTGGTTGAAATTGGAAATTTACATTTTTCAATTTTGTTAGACGTTTGTAATATTCTCACAATAAGCTAATTAGCTCAATTGGAGCATTTCTAGCATGTTTGGTTGAAATTGGAAATTTACATTTTTCACTTTTGTCAGACAATTGCAATATTCTCACAATAAGCTAATTAGCTCAATTGGAGTATTTCTAGCATGTTTGGTTGAAATTGGAAGTTTACATTTTTCAGTTTTGTCAGACGTTTGTAGTATTCTCACAATAAGCTAATTAGCTCAATTGGAGCATTTCTAGCATGTTTGGTTGAAATTAGAAATTTACATTTTTCACTTTTGTCAGACCATTGCAATATTCTCACAATAAGCTAATTAGCTCAATTGGAGCATTTCTAGCATGTTTGGTTGAAATTGGAAATTTACATTTTTCAGTTTTGTCAGACGTTTGTAAAATTCTTACAGTAGGCTTTTTGCGCAATTTCAGCATTTCTAGCATGTTTGGTTGAAATTGGAAATTTACATTTTTCACTTTTGTCAGACAATTGCAATATTCTCACAATAAGCTAATTAGCTCAATTGAAGCATTTCTAGCATGTTTGGTTGAAATTGGAAATTTACATTTTTCAATTTTGTTAGACGTTTGTAATATTCTCACAATAAGCTAATTAGCTCAATTGGAGCATTTCTAGCATGTTTGGTTGAAATTGGAAATTTACATTTTTCAGTTTTGTCAGACGTTTGTAGTATTCTCACAATAAGCTAATTAGCTCAATTGGAGCATTTCTAGCATGTTTGGTTGAAATCGGAAATTTAAATTTTTCACTTTTGTCAGACCATTGCAATATTCTCACAATAAGCTAATTAGCTCAATTGGAGCATTTCTAGCATGTTTGGTTGAAATTGGAAATTTACATTTTTCAGTTTTGTCAGACGTTTGTAAAATTCTTACAGTAGGCTTATTTGCGCAATTTGAGCATTTCTACCATGTTTGGTTGAAATTGAAAATTTACATTTTTCACTTTTGTCAGACGTTTGTAATATTCCCACAATAAGCTAATTAGCTCAATTGGAGCATTTCTAGCATGTTTGGTTGAAATTGGAAATTTACATTTTTCACTTTTGTCAGACGTTTGTAATATTCCCACAATAAGCTAATTAGCTCAATTGGAGCATTTCTAGCATGTTTGGTTGAAATTGGAAATTTACATTTTTCACTTTTGTCAGACAATTGCAATATTTTCACAATAAGCTAATTAGCTCAATTGGAGCATTTCTAGCATGTTTGGTTGAAATTGGAAATTTACATTTTTCAGTTTTGTCAGACGTTTGTAATATTCTCACAATAAGCTAATTAGCTCAATTGGAGCATTTCTAGCATGTTTGGTTGAAATTGGAAATTTACATTTTTCACTTTTGTCAAACAATTGCAATATTCTCTCAATAAGCTAATTAGCTCAATTGGAGCATTTCTAGCATGTTTGGTTGAAATTGGAAATTTACATTTTTCACTTTTGTCAGACGTTTGTAATATTCTCACAATAAGCTAATTAGCTCAATTGGAGCATTTCTAGCACGTTTGGTTGAAATTAGAATTTTACATTTTTCAGTTTTGTCAGACAATTGCAATAGTCTCTCAATAAGCTAGTTAGCTCAATTGGAGCATTTCTAGCATGTTTGGTTGAAATTGGAAATTTACATTTTTCAGTTTTGTCAGACGTTTGTAATGTTCTCACAATAAGCTAATTAGCTCAATTGGAGCATTTCTAGCATGTTTGGTTGAAATTGGAAATTTACATTTTTCAGTGTTGTCAGACGTTTGTAATATTCTCACAATAAGCTAATTAGCTCAATTGGAGCATTTCTAGCATGTTTGGTTGAAATTGGAAACTTACATTTTTCACTTTTGTCAGACGTTTGTAATATTCTCACAATAAGCTAATTAGCTCAATTGGAGCATTTCTAGCATGTTTGGTTGAAATTGGAAATTTACATTTTTCACTTTTGTCAGACAATTGCAATATTCTCACAATAAGCTAATTAGCTCAATTGGAGCATTTCTAGCATGTTTGGTTGAAATTGAAAATTTACATTTTTCAGTGTTGTCAGACGTTTGTAATATTCTCACAATAAGCTAATTAGCTCAATTGGAGCATTTCTAGCATGTTTGGTTGAAATTGGAAATTTACATTTTTCACTTTTGTCAGACGTTTGTAATATTCTCACAATAAGCTAATTAGCTCAATTGGAGCAATTCTAGCATGTTTGGTTGAAATTGGAAATTTACATTTTTCACTTTTGTCAGACGTTTGTAATATTCCAACAATAAGCTAATTAGCTCAATTGGAGCATTTCTAGCACGTTTGGTTGAAATTGGAAATTTACATTTTTCACTTTTGTCAAACAATTTCAATATTCTCTCAATAAGCTAATTAGCTCAATTGGAGCATTTCTAGCATGTTTGGTTGAAATTGGAAATTTACATTTTTCACTTTTGTCAGACGTTTGTAATATTCTCACAATAAGCTAATTAGCTCAATTGGAGCATTTCTAGCATGTTTGGTTGAAATTAGAAATTTACATTTTTCAGTGTTGTCAGACGTTTGTAATATTCTCACAATAAGCCAATTAGCTCAATTTGAGCATTTCTAGCATGTTTGGTTGAAATTGGAAATTTACATTTTTCAGTTTTGTCAGACGTTTGTAAAATTCTTACAGTAGGCTTTTTGCGCAATTTCAGCATTTCTAGCATGTTTGGTTGAAATTGGAAATTTACATTTTTCACTTTTGTCAGACAATTGCAATATTCTCACAATAAGCTAATTAGCTCAATTGGAGTATTTCTAGCATGTTTGGTTGAAATTGGAAGTTTACATTTTTCAATTTTGTCAGACAATTGCAATATTCTCACTATAAGCTAATTAGCTCAATTGGAGCATTTCTAGCATGTTTGGTTGAAATTGGAAATTTACATTTTTCAATTTTGTTAGACGTTTGTAATATTCTCACAATAAGCTAATTAGCTCAATTGGAGCATTTCTAGCATGTTTGGTTGAAATTGGAAATTTACATTTTTCAGTTTTGTCAGACAATTGCAATATTCTCTCAATAAGCTAATTAGCTCAATTGGAGCATTTCTAGCATGTTTGGTTGAAATTGGAAATTTACATTTTTCAGTTTTGTCAGACGTTTGTAGTATTCTCACAATAAGCTAATTAGCTCAATTGGAGCATTTCTAGCATGTTTGGTTGAAATTGGAAATTTACATTTTTCACTTTTGTCAGACCATTGCAATATTCTCACAATAAGCTAATTAGCTCAATTGGAGCATTTCTAGCATGTTTGGTTGAAATTGGAAATTTACATTTTTCAGTTTTGTCAGACGTTTGTAAAATTCTTACAGTAGGCTTTTTGCGCAATTTCAGCATTTCTAGCATGTTTGGTTGAAATTGGAAATTTACATTTTTCACTTTTGTCAGACAATTGCAATATTCTCACAATAAGCTAATTAGCTCAATTGAAGGATTTCTAGCATGTTTGGTTGAAATTGGAAATTTACATTTTTCAATTTTTTTAGACGTTTGTAATATTCTCACAATAAGCTAATTAGCTCAATTGGAGCATTTCTAGCATGTTTGGTTGAAATTGGAAATTTACATTTTTCAGTTTTGTCAGACGTTTGTAGTATTCCCACAATAAGCTAATTAGCTCAATTGGAGCATTTCTAGCATGTTTGGTTGAAATCGGAAATTTAAATTTTTCACTTTTGTCAGACCATTGCAATATTCTCACAATAAGCTAATTAGCTCAATTGGAGCATTTCTAGCATGTTTGGTTGAAATTGGAAATTTACATTTTTCAGTTTTGTCAGACGTTTGTAAAATTCTTACAGTAGGCTTATTTGCGCGATTTGAGCATTTCTATCATGTTTGGTTGAAATTGGAAATTTACATTTTTCACTTTTGTCAGACCATTGCAATATTCTCACAATAAGCTAATTAGCTCAATTGGAGCATTTCTAGCATGTTTGGTTGAAATTGGAAATTTACATTTTTCAGTTTTGTCAGACGTTTGTAATATTCTCACAATAAGCTAATTAGCTCAATTGGAGCATTTCTAGCATGTTTGGTTGAAATTGGAAATTTACATTTTTCACTTTTGTCAGACAATTGCAATATTCTCACAATAAGCTAATTAGCTCAATTGGAGTATTTCTAGCATGTTTGGTTGAAATTGGAAGTTTACATTTTTCACTTTTGTCAGACAATTGCAATATTATCTCAATAAGCTAATTAGCTCAATTGGAGCATTTCTAGCATGTTTGGTTGAAATTGGAAATTTACATTTTTCAGTTTTGTCAGACGTTTGTAGTATTCTCACAATAAGCTAATTAGCTCAATTGGAGCATTTCTAACATGTTTGGTTGAAATTAGAAATTTACATTTTTCAGTGTTGTCAGACGTTTGTAATATTCTCACAATAAGCTAATTAGCTCAATTGGAGCATTTCTAGCATGTTTGGTTGAAATTGGAAATTTACATTTTTCAGTGTTGTCAGACGTTTGTAAAATTCTCACAATAAGCCAATTAGCTCAATTTGAGCATTTCTAGCATGTTTGGTTGAAATTGGAAATTTACATTTTTCAGTTTTGTCAGACGTTTGTAAAATTCTTACAGTAGGCTTTTTGCGCAATTTCAGCATTTCTAGCATGTTTGGTTGAAATTGGAAATTTACATTTTTCACTTTTGTCAGACAATTGCAATATTCTCACAATAAGCTAATTAGCTCAATTGAAGCATTTCTAGCATGTTTGGTTGAAATTGGAAATTTACATTTTTCAATTTTGTTAGACGTTTGTAATATTCTCACAATAAGCTAATTAGCTCAATTGGAGCATTTCTAGCATGTTTGGTTGAAATTAAAAATTTACATTTTTCAGTTTTGTCAGACGTTTGTAGTATTCTCACAATAAGCTAATTAGCTCAATTGGAGCATTTCTAGCATGTTTGGTTGAAATCGGAAATTTAAATTTTTCACTTTTGTCAGACAATTGCAATATTCTCACAATAGGCTAATTAGCTCAATTGGAGCATTTCTAGCATGTTTGGTTGAAATTGGAAATTTACATTTTTCACTTTTGTCAGACAATTGCAATATTCTCACAATAAGCTAATTAGCTCAATTGGAGCATTTCTAGCATGTTTGGTTGAAATTGGAAATTTACATTTTTCAGTTTTGTCAGACGTTTGTAGTATTCTCACAATAAGCTAATTAGCTCAATTGGAGCATTTCTAGCATGTTTGGTTGAAATTGGAAATTTACATTTTTGACTTTTGTCAGACAATTGCAATATTCTCACAATAAGCTAATTAGCTCAATTGGAGCATTTCTAGCATGTTTGGTTGAAATTGGAAATTTACATTTTTCACTTTTGTCAGACAATTGCAATATTCTCACAATAAGCTAATTAGCTCAATTGGAGCATTTCTAGCATGTTTGGTTGAAATTGGAAATTTACATTTTTCACTTTTGTCAGACGTTTGTAATATTCTCACAATAAGCTAATTAGCTCAATTGGAGCATTTCTAGCACGTTTGGTTGAAATTGGAAATTTACATTTTTCACTTTTGTCAAACAATTGCAATATTCTCTCAATAAGCTAATTAGCTCAATTGGAGCATTTCTACCATGTTTGGTTGAAATTGGAAATTTACATTTTTCACTTTTGTCAGACGTTTGTAATATTCTCACAATAAGCTAATTAGCCCAATTGGAGCATTTCTAGCACGTTTGGTTGAAATTGGAAATTTACCTTTTCCACTTTTGTCAAACAATTGCAATATTCTCTCAATAAGCTAATTAGCTCAATTGGAGCATTTCTACCATGTTTGGTTGAAATTGAAAATTTACATTTTTCACTTTTGTCAGACGTTTGTAATATTCCCACAATAAGCTAATTAGCTCAATTGGAGCATTTCTAGCATGTTTGGTTGAAATTGGAAATTTACATTTTTCACTTTTGTCAGACGTTTGTAATATTCCCACAATAAGCTAATTAGCTCAATTGGAGCATTTCTAGCATGTTTGGTTGAAGTTGGAAATTTACATTTTTCACTTTTGTCAGACAATTGCAATATTTTCACAATAAGCTAATTAGCTCAATTGGAGCATTTCTAGCATGTTTGGTTGAAATTGGAAATTTACATTTTTCAGTTTTGTCAGACGTTTGTAATATTCTCACAATAAGCTAATTAGCTCAATTGGAGCATTTCTAGCATGTTTGGTTGAAATTGGAAATTTACATTTTTCACTTTTGTCAAACAATTGCAATATTCTCTCAATAAGCTAATTAGCTCAGTTGGAGCATTTCTAGCATGTTTGGTTGAAATTGGAAATTTACATTTTTCACTTTTGTCAGACGTTTGTAATATTCTCACAATAAGCTAATTAGCTCAATTGGAGCATTTCTAGCACGTTTGGTTGAAATTAGAATTTTACATTTTTCAGTTTTGTCAGACAATTGCAATAGTCTCTCAATAAGCTAGTTAGCTCAATTGGAGCATTTCTAGCATGTTTGGTTGAAATTGGAAATTTACATTTTTCAGTTTTGTCAGACGTTTGTAATGTTCTCACAATAAGCTAATTAGCTCAATTGGAGCATTTCTAGCATGTTTGGTTGAAATTGGAAATTTACATTTTTCAGTGTTGTCAGACGTTTGTAATATTCTCACAATAAGCTAATTAGCTCAATTGGAGCATTTATAGCATGTTTGGTTGAAATTGGAAACTTACATTTTTCACTTTTGTCAGACGTTTGTAATATTCTCACAATAAGCTAATTAGCTCAATTGGAGCATTTCTAGCATGTTTGGTTGAAATTGGAAATTTACATTTTTCACTTTTGTCAGACAATTGCAATATTCTCACAATAAGCTAATTAGCTCAATTGGAGCATTTCTAGCATGTTTGGTTGAAATTGGAAATTTACATTTTTCAGTGTTGTCAGACGTTTGTAATATTCTCACAATAAGCTAATTAGCTCAATTGGAGCGTTTCTAGCATGTTTGGTTGAAATTGGAAATTTACATTTTTCACTTTTGTCAGACGTTTGTAATATTCTCACAATAAGCTAATTAGCTCAATTGGAGCAATTCTAGCATGTTTGGTTGAAATTGGAAATTTACATTTTTCACTTTTGTCAGACGTTTGTAATATTCCAACAATAAGCTAATTAGCTCAATTGGAGCATTTCTAGCACGTTTGGTTGAAATTGGAAATTTACATTTTTCACTTTTGTCAAACAATTTCAATATTCTCTCAATAAGCTAATTAGCTCAATTGGAGCATTTCTAGCATGTTTGGTTGAAATTGGAAATTTACATTTTTCACTTTTGTCAGACGTTTGTAATATTCTCACAATAAGCTAATTAGCTCAATTGGAGCATTTCTAGCATGTTTGGTTGAAATTAGAAATTTACATTTTTCAGTGTTGTCAGGCGTTTGTAATATTCTCACAATAAGCCAATTAGCTCAATTTGAGCATTTCTAGCATGTTTGGTTGAAATTGGAAATTTACATTTTTCAGTTTTGTCAGACGTTTGTAAAATTCTTACAGTAGGCTTATTTGCGCAATTTGAGCATTTCTAGCATGTTTGGTTGAAATTCGAAATTTACATTTTTCAATTTTGTCAGACAATTGCAATATTCTCACAATAAGCTAATTAGCTCAATTGGAGCATTTCTAGCATGTTTGGTTGAAATTGGAAATTTACATTTTTCAATTTTGTCAGACAATTGCAATATTCTCACAATAAGCTAATTAGCTCAATTGGAGCATTTCTAGCATGTTTGGTTGAAATTGGAAATTTACATTTTTCAATTTTGTTAGACGTTTGCAATATTCTCACAATAAGCTAATTAGCTCAATTGGAGCATTTCTAGCATGTTTGGTTGAAATTGGAAATTTACATTTTTCAGTTTTGTCAGACGTTTGTAAAATTCTCACAATAAGCCAATTAGCTCAATTTGAGCATTTCTAGCATGTTTGGTTGAAATTGGAAATTTACATTTTTCACTTTTGTCAGACCATTGCAATATTCTCACAATAAGCTAATTAGCTCAATTGGAGCATTTCTAGCATGTTTGGTTGAAATTGGAAATTTACATTTTTCAGTTTTGTCAGACGTTTGTAAAATTCTTACAGTAGGCTTATTTGCGCAATTTGAGCATTTCTATCATGTTTGGTTGAAATTGGAAATTTACATTTTTCACTTTTGTCAGACCATTGCAATATTCTCACAATAAGCTAATTAGCTCAATTGGAGCATTTCTAGCATGTTTGGTTGAAATTGGAAATTTACATTTTTCAGTTTTGTCAGACGTTTGTAAAATTCTTACAGTAGGCTTTTTGCGCAATTTCAGCATTTCTAGCATGTTTGGTTGAAATTGGAAATTTACATTTTTCACTTTTGTCAGACAATTACAATATTCTCACAATAAGCTAATTAGCTCAATTGAAGCATTTCTAGCATGTTTGGTTGAAATTGGAAATTTACATTTTTCAATTTTGTTAGACGTTTGTAATATTCTCACAATAAGCTAATTAGCTCAATTGGAGCATTTCTAGCATGTTTGGTTGAAATTGGAAATTTACATTTTTCACTTTTGTCAGACAATTGCAATATTCTCACAATAAGCTAATTAGCTCAATTGGAGTATTTCTAGCATGTTTGGTTGAAATTGGAAGTTTACATTTTTCACTTTTGTCAGACAATTGCAATATTATCTCAATAAGCTAATTAGCTCAATTGGAGCATTTCTAGCATGTTTGGTTGAAATTGGAAATTTACATTTTTCAGTTTTGTCAGACGTTTGTAGTATTCTCACAATAAGCTAATTAGCTCAATTGGAGCATTTCTAGCATGTTTGGTCGAAATTAGAAATTTACATTTTTCAGTGTTGTCAGACGTTTGTAATATTCTCACAATAAGCTAATTAGCTCAATTGGAGCATTTCTAGCATGTTTGGTTGAAATTGGAAATTTACATTTTTCAGTGTTGTCAGACGTTTGTAAAATTCTCACAATAAGCCAATTAGCTCAATTTGAGCATTTCTAGCATGTTTGGTTGAAATTGGAAATTTACATTTTTCACTTTTGTCAGACCATTGCAATATTCTCACAATAAGCTAATTAGCTCAATTGGAGCATTTCTAGCATGTTTGGTTGAAATTTGAAATTTACATTTTTCAGTTTTGTCAGACGTTTGTAAAATTCTTACAGTAGGCTTATTTGCGCAATTTGAGCATTTCTATCATGTTTGGTTGAAATTGGAAATTTACATTTTTCACTTTTGTCAGACCATTGCAATATTCTCACAATAAGCTAATTAGCTCAATTGGAGCATTTCTAGCATGTTTGGTTGAAATTGGAAATTTACATTTTTCAATTTTGTCAGACAATTGCAATATTCTCACAATAAGCTAATTAGCTCAATTGGAGCATTTCTAGCATGTTTGGTTGAAATTGGAAATTTACATTTTTCAATTTTGTTAGACGTTTGTAATATTCTCACAATAAGCTAATTAGCTCAATTGGAGCATTTCTAGCATGTTTGGTTGAAATTGGAAATTTACATTTTTCAGTTTTGTCAGACAATTGCAATATTCTCTCAATAAGCTAATTAGCTCAATTGGAGCATTTCTAGCATGTTTGGTTGAAATTGGAAATTTACATTTTTCAGTTTTGTCAGACGTTTGTAGTATTCTCACAATAAGCTAATTAGCTCAATTGGAGCATTTCTAGCATGTTTGGTTGAAATTGGAAATTTACATTTTTGACTTTTGTCAGACAATTGCAATATTCTCACAATAAGCTAATTAGCTCAATTGGAGTATTTCTAGCATGTTTGGTTGAAATTGGAAACTTACATTTTTCATTTTTGTCAAACAATTGCAATATTATCTCAATAAGCTAATTAGCTCAATTGGAGCATTTCTAGCATGTTTGGTTGAAATTGGAAATTTACATTTTTCAGTTTTGTCAGACGTTTGTAGTATTCTCACAATAAGCTAATTAGCTCAATTGGAGCACTTCTAGCATGTTTGGTTGAAATTAGAAATTTACATTTTTCAGTGTTGTCAGACGTTTGTAATATTCTCACAATAAGCTAATTAGCTCATTTGGAGCATTTCTAGCATGTTTGGTTGAAGTTGGAAATTTACATTTTTCAGTGTTGTCAGACGTTTGTAAAATTCTCACAATAAGCCAATTAGCTCAATTTGAGCATTTCTGGCATGTTTGGTTGAAATTGGAAATTTACATTCTTCACTTTTGTCAGACCATTGCAATATTCTCACAATAAGCTAATTAGCTCAATTGGAGCATTTCTAGCATGTTTGGTTGAAATTGGAAATTTACATTTTTCAGTTTTGTCAGACGTTTGTAAAATTCTTACAGTAGGCTTATTTGCGCAATTTGAGCATTTCTATCATGTTTGGTTGAAATTGGAAATTTACATTTTTCACTTTTGTCAGACCATTGCAATATTCTCACAATAAGCTAATTCGCTCAATTGGAGCATTTCTAGCATGTTTGGTTGAAATTGGAAATTTACATTTTTCAGTTTTGTCAGACGTTTGTAAAATTCTTACAGTAGGCTTTTTGCGCAATTTCAGCATTTCTAGCATGTTTGGTTGAAATTGGAAATTTACATTTTTCACTTTTGTCAGACAATTACAATATTCTCACAATAAGCTGATTAGCTCAATTGAAGCATTTCTAGCATGTTTGGTTGAAATTCGAAATTTACATTTTTCAATTTTGTTAGACGTTTGTAATATTCTCACAATAAGCTAATTAGCTCAATTGGAGCATTTCTAGCATGTTTGGTTGAAATTGGAAATTTACATTTTTCAGTGTTGTCAGACGTTTGTAAAATTCTCACAATAAGCCAATTAGCTCAATTTGAGCGTTTCTAGCATGTTTGGTTGAAATTGGAAATTTACATTTTTCAGTTTTGTCAGACGTTTGTAAAATTCTTACAGTAGGCTTATTTGCGCAATTTGAGCATTTCTATCATGTTTGGTTGAAATTGGAAATTTACATTTTTCGCTTTTGTCAGACCATTGCAATATTCTCACAATAAGCTAATTAGCTCAATTGGAGCATTTCTAGCATGTTTGGTTGAAATTGGAAATTTACATTTTTCAGTTTTGTCAGACGTTTGTAAAATTCTTACAGTAGGCTTTTTGCGCAATTTCAGCATTTCTAGCATGTTTGGTTGAAATTGGAAATTTACATTTTTCACTTTTGTCAGACAATTGCAATATTCTCACAATAAGCTAATTAGCTCAATTGAAGCATTTCTAGCATGTTTGGTTGAAATTGGAAATTTACATTTTTCAATTTTGTTAGACGTTTGTAATATTCTCACAATAAGCTAATTAGCTCAATTGGAGCATTTCTAGCATGTTTGGTTGAAATTGGAAATTTACATTTTTCAGTTTTGTCAGACGTTTGTACTATTCTCACAATAAGCTAATTAGCTCAATTGGAGCATTTCTAGCATGTTTGGTTGAAATCGGAAATTTACATTTTTCACTTTTGTCAGACAATTGCAATATTCTCACAATAGGCTAATTAGCTCAATTGGAGCATTTCTAGCATGTTTGGTTGAAATTGGAAATTTACATTTTTCACTTTTGTCAGACAATTGCAATATTCTCACAATAAGCTAATTAGCTCAATTGGAGCATTTCTAGCATGTTTGGTTGAAATTGGAAATTTACATTTTTCAGTTTTGTCAGACGTTTGTAGTATTCTCACAATAAGCTAATTAGCTCAATTGGAGCATTTCTAGCATGTTTGGTTGAAATTGGAAATTTACATTTTTGACTTTTGTCAGACAATTGCAATATTCTCACAATAAGCTAATTAGCTCAATTGGAGCATTTCTAGCATGTTTGGTTGAAATTGGAAATTTACATTTTTCACTTTTGTCAGACAATTGCAATATTCTCACAATAAGCTAATTAGCTCAATTGGAGCATTTCTAGCATGTTTGGTTGAAATTGGAAATTTACATTTTTCACTTTTGTCAGACGTTTGTAATATTCTCACAATAAGCTAATTAGCTCAATTGGAGCATTTCTAGCACGTTTGGTTGAAATTGGAAATTTACCTTTTCCACTTTTGTCAAACAATTGCAATATTCTCTCAATAAGCTAATTAGCTCAATTGGAGCATTTCTACCATGTTTGGTTGAAATTGAAAATTTACATTTTTCACTTTTGTCAGACGTTTGTAATATTCCCACAATAAGCTAATTAGCTCAATTGGAGCATTTCTAGCATGTTTGGTTGAAATTGGAAATTTACATTTTTCACTTTTGTCAGACGTTTGTAATATTCCCACAATAAGCTAATTAGCTCAATTGGAGCATTTCTAGCATGTTTGGTTGAAATTGGAAATTTACATTTTTCACTTTTGTCAGACAATTGCAATATTCTCACAATAAGCTAATTAGCTCAATTGGAGCATTTCTAGCATGTTTGGTTGAAATTGGAAATTTACATTTTTCAGTTTTGTCAGACGTTTGTAATATTCTCACAATAAGCTAATTAGCTCAATTGGAGCATTTCTAGCATGTTTGGTTGAAATTGGAAATTTACATTTTTGACTTTTGTCAAACAATTGCAATATTCTCTCAATAAGCTAATTAGCTCAATTGGAGCATTTCTAGCATGTTTGGTTGAAATTGGAAATTTACATTTTTCACTTTTGTCAGACAATTGCAATATTCTCACAATAAGCTAATTAGCTCAATTGGAGCATTTCTAGCATGTTTGGTTGAAATTGGAAATTTACATTTTTCACTTTTGTCAGACGTTTGTAATATTCTCACAATAAGCTAATTAGCTCAATTGGAGCATTTCTAGCACGTTTGGTTGAAATTGGAAATTTACATTTTTCACTTTTGTCAAACAATTGCAATATTCTCTCAATAAGCTAATTAGCTCAATTGGAGCATTTCTACCATGTTTGGTTGAAATTGGAAATTTACATTTTTCACTTTTGTCAGACGTTTGTAATATTCTCACAATAAGCTAATTAGCTCAATTGGAGCATTTCTAGCACGTTTGGTTGAAATTGGAAATTTACCTTTTCCACTTTTGTCAAACAATTGCAATATTCTCTCAATAAGCTAATTAGCTCAATTGGAGCATTTCTACCATGTTTGGTTGAAATTGAAAATTTACATTTTTCACTTTTGTCAGACGTTTGTAATATTCCCACAATAAGCTAATTAGCTCAATTGGAGCATTTCTAGCATGTTTGGTTGAAATTGGAAATTTACATTTTTCACTTTTGTCAGACGTTTGTAATATTCCCACAATAAGCTAATTAGCTGAATTGGAGCATTTCTAGCATGTTTGGTTGAAATTGGAAATTTACATTTTTCAATTTTGTCAGACAATTGCAATATTCTCACAATAAGCTAATTAGCTCAATTGGAGCATTTCTAGCATGTTTGGTTGAAATTGGAAATTTACATTTTTCAGTTTTGTCAGACGTTTGTAATATTCTCACAATAAGCTAATTAGCTCAATTGGAGCATTTCTAGCATGTTTGGTTGAAATTGGAAATTTACATTTTTCACTTTTGTCAAACAATTGCAATATTCTCTCAATAAGCTAATTAGCTCAATTGGAGCATTTCTAGCATGTTTGGTTGAAATTGGAAATTTACATTTTTCACTTTTGTCAGACGTTTGTAATATTCTCACAATAAGCTAATTAGCTCAATTGGAGCATTTCTAGCACGTTTGGTTGAAATTAGAATTTTACATTTTTCAGTTTTGTCAGACAACTGCAATAGTCTCTCAATTAGCTAATTAGCTCAATTGGAGCATTTCTAGCATGTTTGGTTGAAATTGGAAATTTACATTTTTCAGTTTTGTCAGACGTTTGTAATGTTCTCACAATAAGCTAATTAGCTCAATTGGAGCATTTCTAGCATGTTTGGTTGAAATTGGAAATTTACATTTTTCAGTGTTGTCAGACGTTTGTAATATTCTCACAATAAGCTAATTAGCTCAATTGGAGCATTTCTAGCATGTTTGGTTGAAATTGGAAACTTACATTTTTCACTTTTGTCAGACGTTTGTAATATTCTCACAATAAGCTAATTAGCTCAATTGGAGCATTTCTAGCATGTTTGGTTGAAATTGGAAATTTACATTTTTCACTTTTGTCAGACAATTGCAATATTCTCACAATAAGCTAATTAGCTCAATTGGAGCATTTCTAGCATGTTTGGTTGAAATTGGAAATTTACATTTTTCAGTGTTGTCAGACGTTTGTAATATTCTCACAATAAGCTAATTAGCTCAATTGGAGCATTTCTAGCATGTTTGGTTGAAATTGGAAACTTACATTTTTCACTTTTGTCAGACGTTTGTAATATTCTCACAATAAGCTAATTAGCTCAATTGGAGCAATTCTAGCATGTTTGGTTGAAATTGGAAATTTACATTTTTCACTTTTGTCAGACGTTTGTAATATTCCAACAATAAGCTAATTAGCTCAATTGGAGCATTTCTAGCACGTTTGGTTGAAATTGGAAATTTACATTTTTCACTTTTGTCAAACAATTTCAATATTCTCTCAATAAGCTAATTAGCTCAATTGGAGCATTTCTAGCATGTTTGGTTGAAATTGGAAATTTACATTTTTCACTTTTGTCAGACGTTTGTAATATTCTCACAATAAGCTAATTAGCTCAATTGGAGCATTTCTAGCATGTTTGGTTGAAATTAGAAATTTACATTTTTCAGTGTTGTCAGACGTTTGTAATATTCTCACAATAAGCCAATTAGCTCAATTTGAGCATTTCTAGCATGTTTGGTTGAAATTGGAAATTTACATTTTTCAGTTTTGTCAGACGTTTGTAAAATTCTTACAGTAGCTTATTTGCGCAATTTGAGCATTTCTAGCATGTTTGGTTGAAATTCGAAATTTACATTTTTCACTTTGGTCAGACAATTGCAATATTCTCTAAATAAGCTAATTAGCTCAATTGGAGCATTTCTAGCATGTTTGGTTGAAATTGGAAATTTACATTTTTCAATTTTGTTAGACGTTTGTAATATTCTCACAATAAGCTAATTAGCTCAATTGGAGCATTTCTAGCATGTTTGGTTGAAGTTGGAAATTTACATTTTTCAGTTTTGTCAGACAATTGCAATATTCTCTCAATAAGCTAATTAGCTCAATTGGAGCATTTCTAGCATGTTTGGTTGAAATTGGAAATTTACATTTTTCAGTTTTGTCAGACGTTTGTAGTATTCTCACAATAAGCTAATTAGCTCAATTGGAGCATTTCTAGCATGTTTGGTTGAAATTGGAAATTTACATTTTTCACTTTTGTCAGACCATTGCAATATTCTCACAATAAGCTAATTAGCTCAATTGGAGCATTTCTAGCATGTTTGGTTGAAATTTGAAATTTACATTTTTCAGTGTTGTCAGACGTTTGTAAAATTCTTACAGTAGGCTTATTTGCGCAATTTGAGCATTTCTATCATGTTTGGTTGAAATTGGAAATTTACATTTTTCACTTTTGTCAGACCATTGCAATATTCTCACAATAAGCTAATTAGCTCAATTGGAGCATTTCTAGCATGTTTGGTTGAAATTGGAAATTTACATTTTTCAGTTTTGTCAGACGTTTGTAAAATTCTTACAGTAGGCTTTTTGCGCAATTTCAGCATTTCTAGCATGTTTGGTTGAAATTGGAAAATTACATTTTTCACTTTTGTCAGACAATTACAATATTCTCACAATAAGCTAATTAGCTCAATTGAAGCATTTCTAGCATGTTTGGTTGAAATTGGAAATTTACATTTTTCACTTTTGTCAGACAATTGCAATATTCTCACAATAAGCTAATTAGCTCAATTGGAGTATTTCTAGCATGTTTGGTTGAAATTGGAAGTTTACATTTTTCACTTTTGTCAGACAATTGCAATATTATCTCATTAAGCTAATTAGCTCAATTGGAGTATTTCTAGCATGTTTGGTTGAAATTGGAAGTTTACATTTTTCACTTTTGTCAGACAATTGCAATATTATCTCAATAAGCTAATTAGCTCAATTGGAGCATTTCTAGCATGTTTGGTTGAAATTGGAAATTTACATTTTTCAGTTTTGTCAGACGTTTGTAGTATTCTCACAATAAGCTAATTAGCTCAA
The DNA here is from genome assembly GCF_963576615.1 of Watersipora subatra. Taxonomy (NCBI): domain Eukaryota; kingdom Metazoa; phylum Bryozoa; class Gymnolaemata; order Cheilostomatida; family Watersiporidae; genus Watersipora; species Watersipora subatra. Next base: position 20,061,945 of record NC_088718.1, on the reverse strand, counting down.
TTGGAGCATTTCTAGCATGTTTGGTTGAAATTGGAAATTTACATTTTTCAGTGTTGTCAGACGTTTGTAAAATTCTCACAATAAGCCAATTAGCTCAATTTGAGCATTTCTAGCATGTTTGGTTGAAATTGGAAATTTACATTTTTCAGTTTTGTCAGACGTTTGTAAAATTCTTAGTAGGCTTATTTGCGCAATTTGAGCATTTCTATCATGTTTGGTTGAAATTGGAAATTTACATTTTTCACTTTTGTCAGACCATTGCAATATTCTCACAATAAGCTAATTAGCTCAATTGGAGCATTTCTAGCATGTTTGGTTGAAATTGGAAATTTACATTTTTCAGTTTTGTCAGACGTTTGTAAAACTCTTACAGTAGGCTTTTTGCGCAATTTCAGCATTTCTAGCATGTTTGGTTGAAATTGGAAATTTACATTTTTCACTTTTGTCAGACAATTGCAATATTCTCACAATAAGCTAATTAGCTCAATTGAAGCATTTCTAGCATGTTTGGTTGAAATTGGAAATTTACATTTTTCAATTTTGTTAGACGTTTGTAATATTCTCACAATAAGCTAATTAGCTCAATTGGAGCATTTCTAGCATGTTTGGTTGAAATTGGAAATTTACATTTTTCAGTTTTGTCAGACGTTTGTACTATTCTCACAATAAGCTAATTAGCTCAATTGGAGCATTTCTAGCATGTTTGGTTGAAATCGGAAATTTAAATTTTTCACTTTTGTCAGACAATTGCAATATTCTCACAATAGGCTAATTAGCTCAATTGGAGCATTTCTAGCATGTTTGGTTGAAATTGGAAATTTACATTTTTCACTTTTGTCAGACAATTGCAATATTCTCACAATAAGCTAATTAGCTCAATTGGAGCATTTCTAGCATGTTTGGTTGAAATTGGAAATTTACATTTTTCAGTTTTGTCAGACGTTTGTAGTATTCTCACAATAAGCTAATTAGCTCAATTGGAGCATTTCTAGCATGTTTGGTTGAAATTGGAAATTTACATTTTTGACTTTTGTCAGACAATTGCAATATTCTCACAATAAGCTAATTAGCTCAATTGGAGCATTTCTAGCATGTTTGGTTGAAATTGGAAATTTACATTTTTCACTTTTGTCAGACAATTGCAATATTCTCACAATAAGCTAATTAGCTCAATTGGAGCATTTCTAGCATGTTTGGTTGAAATTGGAAATTTACATTTTTCACTTTTGTCAGACGTTTGTAATATTCTCACAATAAGCTAATTAGCTCAATTGGAGCATTTCTAGCACGTTTGGTTGAAATTGGAAATTTACCTTTTCCACTTTTGTCAAACAATTGCAATATTCTCTCAATAAGCTAATTAGCTCAATTGGAGCATTTCTACCATGTTTGGTTGAAATTGAAAATTTACATTTTTCACTTTTGTCAGACGTTTGTAATATTCCCACAATAAGCTAATTAGCTCAATTGGAGCATTTCTAGCATGTTTGGTTGAAATTGGAAATTTACATTTTTCACTTTTGTCAGACGTTTGTAATATTCCCACAATAAGCTAATTAGCTCAATTGGAGCATTTCTAGCATGTTTGGTTGAAATTGGAAATTTACATTTTTCACTTTTGTCAGACAATTGCAATATTCTCACAATAAGCTAATTAGCTCAATTGGAGCATTTCTAGCATGTTTGGTTGAAATTGGAAATTTACATTTTTCAGTTTTGTCAGACGTTTGTAATATTCTCACAATAAGCTAATTAGCTCAATTGGAGCATTTCTAGCATGTTTGGTTGAAATTGGAAATTTACATTTTTGACTTTTGTCAAACAATTGCAATATTCTCTCAATAAGCTAATTAGCTCAATTGGAGCATTTCTAGCATGTTTGGTTGAAATTGGAAATTTACATTTTTCACTTTTGTCAGACAATTGCAATATTCTCACAATAAGCTAATTAGCTCAATTGGAGCATTTCTAGCATGTTTGGTTGAAATTGGAAATTTACATTTTTCACTTTTGTCAGACGTTTGTAATATTCTCACAATAAGCTAATTAGCTCAATTGGAGCATTTCTAGCACGTTTGGTTGAAATTGGAAATTTACATTTTTCACTTTTGTCAAACAATTGCAATATTCTCTCAATAAGCTAATTAGCTCAATTGGAGCATTTCTACCATGTTTGGTTGAAATTGGAAATTTACATTTTTCACTTTTGTCAGACGTTTGTAATATTCTCACAATAAGCTAATTAGCTCAATTGGAGCATTTCTAGCACGTTTGGTTGAAATTGGAAATTTACCTTTTCCACTTTTGTCAAACAATTGCAATATTCTCTCAATAAGCTAATTAGCTCAATTGGAGCATTTCTACCATGTTTGGTTGAAATTGAAAATTTACATTTTTCACTTTTGTCAGACGTTTGTAATATTCCCACAATAAGCTAATTAGCTCAATTGGAGCATTTCTAGCATGTTTGGTTGAAATTGGAAATTTACATTTTTCACTTTTGTCAGACGTTTGTAATATTCCCACAATAAGCTAATTAGCTCAATTGGAGCATTTCTAGCATGTTTGGTTGAAATTGGAAATTTACATTTTTCACTTTTGTCAGACAATTGCAATATTCTCACAATAAGCTAATTAGCTCAATTGGAGCATTTCTAGCATGTTTGGTTGAAATTGGAAATTTACATTTTTCAGTTCTGTCAGACGTTTGTAATATTCTCACAATAAGCTAATTAGCTCAATTGGAGCATTTCTAGCATGTTTGGTTGAAATTGGAAATTTACATTTTTCACTTTTGTCAAACAATTGCAATATTCTCTCAATAAGCTAATTAGCTCAATTGGAGCATTTCTAGCATGTTTGGTTGAAATTGGAAATTTCCATTTTTCACTTTTGTCAGACGTTTGTAATATTCTCACAATAAGCTAATTAGCTCAATTGGAGCATTTCTAGCACGTTTGGTTGAAATTCGAATTTTACATTTTTCAGTTTTGTCAGACAATTGCAATAGTCTCTCAATAAGCTAATTAGCTCAATTGGAGCATTTCTAGCATGTTTGGTTGAAATTGGAAATTTACATTTTTCAGTTTTGTCAGACGTTTGTAATGTTCTCACAATAAGCTAATTAGCTCAATTGGAGCATTTCTAGCATGTTTGGTTGAAATTGGAAATTTACATTTTTCAGTGTTGTCAGACGTTTGTAATATTCTCACAATAAGCTAATTAGCTCAATTGGAGCATTTCTAGCATGTTTGGTTGAAATTGGAAACTTACATTTTTCACTTTTGTCAGACGTTTGTAATATTCTCACAATAAGCTAATTAGCTCAATTGGAGCATTTCTAGCATGTTTGGTTGAAATTGGAAATTTACATTTTTCACTTTTGTCAAACAATTGCAATATTCTCTCAATAAGCTAATTAGCTCAATTGGAGCATTTCTAGCATGTTTGGTTGAAATTGGAAATTTACATTTTTCACTTTTGTCAAACAATTGCAATATTCTCTCAATAAGCTAATTAGCTCAATTGGAGCATTTCTAGCATGTTTGGTTGAAATTGGAAATTTACATTTTTCACTTTTGTCAGACGTTTGTAATATTCTCACAATAAGCTAATTAGCTCAATTGGAGCATTTCTAGCACGTTTGGTTAAAATTAGAATTTTACATTTTTCAGTTTTGTCAGACAATTGCAATAGTCTCTCAATAAGCTAATTAGCTCAATTGGAGCATTTCTAGCATGTTTGGTTGAAATTGGAAATTTACATTTTTCAGTTTTGTCAGACGTTTGTAATGTTCTCACAATAAGCTAATTAGCTCAATTGGAGCATTTCTAGCATGTTTGGTTGAAATTGGAAATTTACATTTTTCAGTGTTGTCAGACGTTTGTAATATTCTCACAATAAGCTAATTAGCTCAATTGGAGCATTTCTAGCATGTTTGGTTGAAATTGGAAACTTACATTTTTCACTTTTGTCAGACGTTTGTAATATTCTCACAATAAGCTAATTAGCTCAATTGGAGCATTTCTAGCATGTTTGGTTGAAATTGGAAATTTACATTTTTCACTTTTGTCAGACAATTGCAATATTCTCACAATAAGCTAATTAGCTCAATTGGAGCATTTCTAGCATGTTTGGTTGAAATTGGAAATTTACATTTTTCAGTGTTGTCAGACGTTTGTAATATTCTCACAATAAGCTAATTAGCTCAATTGGAGCATTTCTAGCATGTTTGGTTGAAATTGGAAACTTACATTTTTCACTTTTGTCAGACGTTTGTAATATTCTCACAATAAGCTAATTAGCTCAATTGGAGCAATTCTAGAATGTTTGGTTGAAATTGGAAATTTACATTTTTCACTTTTGTCAGACGTTTGTAATATTCCAACAATAAGCTAATTAGCTCAATTGGAGCATTTCTAGCACGTTTGGTTGAAATTGGAAATTTACATTTTTCACTTTTGTCAAACAATTTCAATATTCTCTCAATAAGCTAATTAGCTCAATTGGAGCATTTCTAGCATGTTTGGTTGAAATTGGAAATTTACATTTTTCACTTTTGTCAGACGTTTGTAATATTCTCACAATAAGCTAATTAGCTCAATTGGAGCATTTCTAGCATGTTTGGTTGAAATTAGAAATTTACATTTTTCAGTGTTGTCAGACGTTTGTAATATTCTCACAATAAGCCAATTAGCTCAATTTGAGCATTTCTAGCATGTTTGGTTGAAATTGGAAATTTACATTTTTCAGTTTTGTCAGACGTTTGTAAAATTCTTACAGTAGCTTATTTGCGCAATTTGAGCATTTCTAGCATGTTTGGTTGAAATTCGAAATTTACATTTTTCACTTTGGTCAGACAATTGCAATATTCTCTCAATAAGCTAATTAGCTCAATTGGAGCATTTCTAGCATGTTTGGTTGAAATTGGAAATTTACATTTTTCAGTTTTGTCAGACGTTTGTAGTATTCTCACAATAAGCTAATTAGCTCAATTGGAGCATTTCTAGCATGTTTGGTTGAAATTGGAAATTTACATTTTTCAATTTTGTTAGACGTTTGTAATATTCTCACAATAAGCTAATTAGCTCAATTGGAGCATTTCTAGCATGTTTGGTTGAAATTGGAAATTGACATTTTTCAGTTTTGTCAGACAATTGCAATATTCTCTCAATAAGCTAATTAGCTCAATTGGAGCATTTCTAGCATGTTTGGTTGAAATTGGAAATTTACATTTTTCAGTTTTGTCAGACGTTTGTAGTATTCTCACAATAAGCTAATTAGCTCAATTGGAGCATTTCTAGCATGTTTGGTTGAAGTTGGAAATTTACATTTTTCACTTTTGTCAGACAATTGCAATATTCTCACAATAAGCTAATTAGCTCAATTGGAGTATTTCTAGCACGTTTGGTTGAAATTGGAAGTTTACATTTTTCACTTTGGTCAGACAATTGCAATATTCTCTCAATAAGCTAATTAGCTCAATTGGAGCATTTCTAGCATGTTTGGTTGAAATTGGAAATTTACATTTTTCAGTTTTGTCAGACGTTTGTAGTATTCTCACAATAAGCTAATTAGCTCAATTGGAGCATTTCTAGCATGTTTGGTTGAAATTGGAAATTTACATTTTTCACTTTTGTCAGACCATTGCAATATTCTCACAATAAGCTAATTAGCTCAATTGGAGCATTTCTAGCATGTTTGGTTGAAATTTGAAATTTACATTTTTCAGTGTTGTCAGACGTTTGTAAAATTCTCACAATAAGCCAATTAGCTCAATTTGAGCATTTCTAGCATGTTTGGTTGAAATTGGAAATTTACATTCTTCACTTTTGTCAGACCATTGCAATATTCTCACAATAAGCTAATTAGCTCAATTGGAGCATTTCTAGCATGTTTGGTTGAAATTGGAAATTTCCATTTTTCACTTTTGTCAGACGTTTGTAATATTCTCACAATAAGCTAATTAGCTCAATTGGAGCATTTCTAGCACGTTTGGTTGAAATTAGAATTTTACATTTTTCAGTTTTGTCAGACAATTGCAATAGTCTCTCAATAAGCTAATTAGCTCAATTGGAGCATTTCTAGCATGTTTGGTTGAAATTGGAAATTTACATTTTTCAGTTTTGTCAGACGTTTGTAATGTTCTCACAATAAGCTAATTAGCTCAATTGGAGCATTTCTAGCATGTTTGGTTGAAATTGGAAACTTACATTTTTCACTTTTGTCAGACGTTTGTAATATTCTCACAATAAGCTAATTAGCTCAATTGGAGCATTTCTAGCATGTTTGGTTGAAATTGGAAATTTACATTTTTCACTTTTGTCAAACAATTGCAATATTCTCTCAATAAGCTAATTAGCTCAATTGGAGCATTTCTAGCATGTTTGGTTGAAATTGGAAATTTACATTTTTCACTTTTGTCAAACAATTGCAATATTCTCTCAATAAGCTAATTAGCTCAATTGGAGCATTTCTAGCATGTTTGGTTGAAATTGGAAATTTACATTTTTCACTTTTGTCAGACGTTTGTAATATTCTCACAATAAGCTAATTAGCTCAATTGGAGCATTTCTAGCACGTTTGGTTGAAATTAGAATTTTACATTTTTCAGTTTTGTCAGACAATTGCAATAGTCTCTCAATAAGCTAATTAGCTCAATTGGAGCATTTCTAGCATGTTTGGTTGAAATTGGAAATTTACATTTTTCAGTTTTGTCAGACGTTTGTAATGTTCTCACAATAAGCTAATTAGCTCAATTGGAGCATTTCTAGCATGTTTGGTTGAAATTGGAAATTTACATTTTTCAGTGTTGTCAGACGTTTGTAATATTCTCACAATAAGCTAATTAGCTCAATTGGAGCATTTCTAGCATGTTTGGTTGAAATTGGAAACTTACATTTTTCACTTTTGTCAGACGTTTGTAATATTCTCACAATAAGCTAATTAGCTCAATTGGAGCATTTCTAGCATGTTTGGTTGAAATTGGAAATTTACATTTTTCACTTTTGTCAGACAATTGCAATATTCTCACAATAAGCTAATTAGCTCAATTGGAGCATTTCTAGCATGTTTGGTTGAAATTGGAAATTTACATTTTTCAGTGTTGTCAGACGTTTGTAATATTCTCACAATAAGCTAATTAGCTCAATTGGAGCATTTCTAGCATGTTTGGTTGAAATTGGAAACTTACATTTTTCACTTTTGTCAGACGTTTGTAATATTCTCACAATAAGCTAATTAGCTCAATTGGAGCAATTCTAGCATGTTTGGTTGAAATTGGAAATTTACATTTTTCACTTTTGTCAGACGTTTGTAATATTCCAACAATAAGCTAATTAGCTCAATTGGAGCATTTCTAGCACGTTTGGTTGAAATTGGAAATTTACATTTTTCACTTTTGTCAAACAATTTCAATATTCTCTCAATAAGCTAATTAGCTCAATTGGAGCATTTCTAGCATGTTTGGTTGAAATTAGAAATTTACATTTTTCAGTGTTGTCAGACGTTTGTAATATTCTCACAATAAGCCAATTAGCTCAATTTGAGCATTTCTAGCATGTTTGGTTGAAATTGGAAATTTACATTTTTCAGTTTTGTCAGACGTTTGTAAAATTCTTACAGTAGCTTATTTGCGCAATTTGAGCATTTCTAGCATGTTTGGTTGAAATTCGAAATTTACATTTTTCACTTTGGTCAGACAATTGCAATATTCTCTCAATAAGCTAATTAGCTCAATTGGAGCATTTCTAGCATGTTTGGTTGAAATTGGAAATTTACATTTTTCAGTTTTGTCAGACGTTTGTAGTATTCTCACAATAAGCTAATTAGCTCAATTGGAGCATTTCTAGCATGTTTGGTTGAAATTGGAAATTTACATTTTTCAATTTTGTTAGACGTTTGTAATATTCTCACAATAAGCTAATTAGCTCAATTGGAGCATTTCTAGCATGTTTGGTTGAAATTGGAAATTTACATTTTTCAGTTTTGTCAGACAATTGCAATATTCTCTCAATAAGCTAATTAGCTCAATTGGAGCATTTCTAGCATGTTTGGTTGAAATTGGAAATTTACATTTTTCAGTTTTGTCAGACGTTTGTAGTATTCTCACAATAAGCTAATTAGCTCAATTGGAGCATTTCTAGCATGTTTGGTTGAAGTTGGAAATTTACATTTTTCACTTTTGTCAGACAATTGCAATATTCTCACAATAAGCTAATTAGCTCAATTGGAGTATTTCTAGCACGTTTGGTTGAAATTGGAAGTTTACATTTTTCACTTTGGTCAGACAATTGCAATATTCTCTCAATAAGCTAATTAGCTCAATTGGAGCATTTCTAGCATGTTTGGTTGAAATTGGAAATTTACATTTTTCAGTTTTGTCAGACGTTTGTAGTATTCTCACAATAAGCTAATTAGCTCAATTGGAGCATTTCTAGCATGTTTGGTTGAAATTGGAAATTTACATTTTTCACTTTTGTCAGACCATTGCAATATTCTCACAATAAGCTAATTAGCTCAATTGGAGCATTTCTAGCATGTTTGGTTGAAATTTGAAATTTACATTTTTCAGTGTTGTCAGACGTTTGTAAAATTCTCACAATAAGCCAATTAGCTCAATTTGAGCATTTCTAGCATGTTTGGTTGAAATTGGAAATTTACATTCTTCACTTTTGTCAGACCATTGCAATATTCTCACAATAAGCTAATTAGCTCAATTGGAGCATTTCTAGCATGTTTGGTTGAAATTGGAAATTTACATTTTTCAGTTTTGTCAGACGTTTGTAAAATTCTTACAGTAGGCTTATTTGCGCAATTTGAGCATTTCTATCATGTTTGGTTGAAATTGGAAATTTACATTTTTCACTTTTGTCAGACCATTGCAATATTCTCACAATAAGCTAATTAGCTCAATTGGAGCATTTCTAGCATGTTTGGTTGAAATTGGAAATTTACATTTTTCAGTTTTGTCAGACGTTTGTAAAATTCTTACAGTAGGCTTTTTGCGCAATTTCAGCATTTCTAGCATGTTTGGTTGAAATTGGAAATTTACATTTTTCACTTTTGTCAGACAATTACAATATTCTCACAATAAGCTAATTAGCTCAATTGAAGCATTTCTAGCATGTTTGGTTGAAATTGGAAATTTACATTTTTCAATTTTGTTAGACGTTTGTAATATTCTCACAATAAGCTAATTAGCTCAATTGGAGCATTTCTAGCATGTTTGGTTGAAATTGGAAATTTACATTTTTCACTTTTGTCAGACAATTGCAATATTCTCACAATAAGCTAATTAGCTCAATTGGAGTATTTCTAGCATGTTTGGTTGAAATTGGAAGTTTACATTTTTCACTTTTGTCAGACAATTGCAATATTATCTCAATAAGCTAATTAGCTCAATTGGAGCATTTCTAGCATGTTTGGTTGAAATTGGAAATTTACATTTTTCAGTTTTGTTAGACGTTTGTAGTATTCTCACAATAAGCTAATTAGCTCAATTGGAGCATTTCTAGCATGTTTGGTTGAAATTGGAAATTTACATTTTTCAGTGTTGTCAGACGTTTGTAAAATTCTCACAATAAGCCAATTAGCTCAATTTGAGCATTTCTAGCATGTTTGGTTGAAATTGGAAATTTACATTTTTCAGTTTTGTCAGACGTTTGTAAAATTCTTACAGTAGGCTTATTTGCGCAATTTGAGCATTTCTATCATGTTTGGTTGAAATTGGAAATTTACATTTTTCACTTTTGTCAGACCATTGCAATATTCTCACAATAAGCTAATTAGCTCAATTGGAGCATTTCTAGCATGTTTGGTTGAAATTGGAAATTTACATTTTTCAGTTTTGTCAGACGTTTGTAAAACTCTTACAGTAGGCTTTTTGCGCAATTTCAGCATTTCTAGCATGTTTGGTTGAAATTGGAAATTTACATTTTTCACTTTTGTCAGACAATTGCAATATTCTCACAATAAGCTAATTAGCTCAATTGAAGCATTTCTAGCATGTTTGGTTGAAATTGGAAATTTACATTTTTCAATTTTGTTAGACGTTTGTAATATTCTCACAATAAGCTAATTAGCTCAATTGGAGCATTTCTAGCATGTTTGGTTGAAATTGGAAATTTACATTTTTCAGTTTTGTCAGACGTTTGTACTATTCTCACAATAAGCTAATTAGCTCAATTGGAGCATTTCTAGCATGTTTGGTTGAAATCGGAAATTTAAATTTTTCACTTTTGTCAGACAATTGCAATATTCACACAATAGGCTAATTAGCTCAATTGGAGCATTTCTAGCATGTTTGGTTGAAATTGGAAATTTACATTTTTCAATTTTGTCAGACAATTGCAATATTCTCACAATAAGCTAATTAGCTCAATTGGAGCATTTCTAGCATGTTTGGTTGAAATTGGAAATTTACATTTTTCAGTTTTGTCAGACGTTTGTAGTATTCTCACAATAAGCTAATTAGCTCAATTGGAGCATTTCTAGCATGTTTGGTTGAAATTGGAAATTTACATTTTTCACTTTTGTCAGACAATTGCAATATTCTCACAATAAGCTAATTAGCTCAATTGGAGCATTTCTAGCATGTTTGGTTGAAATTGGAAATTTACATTTTTCACTTTTGTCAGACAATTGCAATATTCTCACAATAAGCTAATTAGCTCAATTGGAGCATTTCTAGCATGTTTGGTTGAAATTGGAAATTTACATTTTTCACTTTTGTCAGACGTTTGTAATATTCTCACAATAAGCTAATTAGCTCAATTGGAGCATTTCTAGCACGTTTGGTTGAAATTGGAAATTTACCTTTTCCACTTTTGTCAAACAATTGCAATATTCTCTCAATAAGCTAATTAGCTCAATTGGAGCATTTCTACCATGTTTGGTTGAAATTGAAAATTTACATTTTTCACTTTTGTCAGACGTTTTTAATATTCCCACAATAAGCTAATTAGCTCAATTGGAGCATTTCTAGCATGTTTGGTTGAAATTGGAAATTTACATTTTTCACTTTTGTCAGACGTTTGTAATATTCCCACAATAAGCTAATTAGCTCAATTGGAGCATTTCTAGCATGTTTGGTTGAAATTGGAAATTTACATTTTTCACTTTTGTCAGACAATTGCAATATTCTCACAATAAGCTAATTAGCTCAATTGGAGCATTTCTAGCATGTTTGGTTGAAATTGGAAATTTACATTTTTCAGTTTTGTCAGACGTTTGTAATATTCTCACAATAAGCTAATTAGCTCAATTGGAGCATTTCTAGCATGTTTGGTTGAAATTGGAAATTTACATTTTTCACTTTTGTCAGACGTTTGTAATATTCTCACAATAAGCTAATTAGCTCAATTGGAGCATTTCTAGCATGTTTGGTTGAAATTAGAAATTTACATTTTTCAGTGTTGTCAGACGTTTGTAATATTCTCACAATAAGCCAATTAGCTCAATTTGAGCATTTCTAGCATGTTTGGTTGAAATTGGAAATTTACATTTTTCAGTTTTGTCAGACGTTTGTAAAATTCTTACAGTAGCTTATTTGCGCAATTTGAGCATTTCTAGCATGTTTGGTTGAAATTCGAAATTTACATTTTTCACTTTTGTCAGACCATTGCAATATTCTCACAATAAGCTAATTAGCTCAATTGGAGCATTTCTAGCATGTTTGGTTGAAATTGGAAATTTACATTTTTCAATTTTGTCAGACAATTGCAATATTCTCACAATAAGCTAATTAGCTCAATTGGAGCATTTCTAGCATGTTTGGTTGAAATTGGAAATTTACATTTTTCAATTTTGTTAGACGTTTGTAATATTCTCACAATAAGCTAATTAGCTCAATTGGAGCATTTCTAGCATGTTTGGTTGAAATTGGAAATTTACATTTTTCAGTTTTGTCAGACAATTGCAATATTCTCTCAATAAGCTAATTAGCTCAATTGGAGCATTTCTAGCATGTTTGGTTGAAATTGGAAATTTACATTTTTCAGTTTTGTCAGACGTTTGTAGTATTCTCACAATAAGCTAATTAGCTCAATTGGAGCATTTCTAGCATGTTTGGTTGAAGTTGGAAATTTACATTTTTCACTTTTGTCAGACAATTGCAATATTCTCACAATAAGCTAATTAGCTCAATTGGAGTATTTCTAGCACGTTTGGTTGAAATTGGAAGTTTACATTTTTCACTTTGGTCAGACAATTGCAATATTCTCTCAATAAGCTAATTAGCTCAATTGGAGCATTTCTAGCATGTTTGGTTGAAATTGGAAATTTACATTTTTCAGTTTTGTCAGACGTTTGTAGTATTCTCACAATAAGCTAATTAGCTCAATTGGAGCATTTCTAGCATGTTTGGTTGAAATTGGAAATTTACATTTTTCAGTGTTGTCAGACGTTTGTAAAATTCTCACAATAAGCCAATTAGCTCAATTTTAGCATTTCTAGCATGTTTGGTTGAAATTGGAAATTTAAATTTTTCACTTTTGTCAGACCATTGCAATATTCTCACAATAAGCTAATTAGCTCAATTGGAGCATTTCTAGCATGTTTGGTTGAAATTGGAAATTTACATTTTTCAGTTTTGTCAGACGTTTCTAAAATTCTCACAATAAGCTAATTAGCTCAATTGGAGCATTTCTAGCTTGTTTGGTTGAAATTGGAAATTTACATTTTTCACTTTTGCAGACGTTTATAGTATTCTAACAATGAGCTAATTAGCTCAATTGGAGCATTTCTAGCATGTTTGGTTGAAATTGGAAATTTACGTTTTTCAGTTTTGTCAGACAATTGCAATATTCTCACAATAAGCTAACTAGCTCAATTGGAGCATTTCTAGCATGTTTGGTTGAAATTGGAAATTTACATTTTTCACTTTTGTCAGACAATTGCAATATTCTCACAATAAGCTAATTAGCTCAATTGGAGCATTTCTAGCATGTTTGGTTGAAATTGGAAATTTACATTTTTCAGTTTTGTCAGACAATTGCAATATTCTCACAATAAGCTAATTAGCTCAATTGGAGCATTTCTAGCATGTTTGGTTGAAATTGGAAATTTACATTTTTCACTTTTGTCAGACAATTGCAATATTCTCACAATAAGCTAATTAGCTCAATTGGAGCATTTCTAGCATGTTTGGTTGAAATTGGAAATTTACATTTTTCAGTTTTGTCAGACGTTTGTAGTATTCTCACAATAAGCTAATTAGCTCAATTGGAGCATTTCTAGCATGTTTGGTTGAAATTGGAAAATTACATTTTTGACTTTTGTCAGACAATTGCAATATTCTCACAATAAGCTAATTAGCTATATTGGAGCATTTCTAGCATGTTTGGTTGAAATTGGAAAATTACATTTTTCACTTTTGTCAGACAATTGCAATATTCTCACAATAAGCTAATTAGCTCATTTGGAGCATTTCTAGCATGTTTGGTTGAAATTGGAAATTTACATTTTTCAGTTTTGTCAGACGTTTGTAATGTTCTCACAATAAGCTAATTAGCTCAATTGGAGCATTTCTAGCATGTTTGGTTGAAATTGGAAATTTACATTTTTCAGTTTTGTCAGACGTTTGTAAAATTCTTACAGTAGGGTTTTTGCGCAAATTCAGCATTTCTAGCATGTTTGGTTGAAATTGGAAATTTACATTTTTCACTTTTGTCAGACAATTACAATATTCTCACAATAAGCTAATTAGCTCAATTGAAGCATTTCTAGCATGTTTGGTTGAAATTGGAAATTTACATTTTTCAATTTTGTTAGACGTTTGTAATATTCTCACAATAAGCTAATTAGCTCAATTGGAGCATTTCTAGCATGTTTGGTTGAAATTGGAAATTTACATTTTTCACTTTTGTCAGACAATTGCAATATTCTCACAATAAGCTAATTAGCTCAATTGGAGTATTTCTAGCATGTTTGGTTGAAATTGGAAGTTTACATTTTTCACTTTTGTCAGACAATTGCAATATTATCTCAATAAGCTAATTAGCTCAATTGGAGCATTTCTAGCATGTTTGGTTGAAATTGGAAATTTACATTTTTCAGTTTTGTCAGACGTTTGTAGTATTCTCACAATAAGCTAATTAGCTCAATTGGAGCATTTCTAGCATGTTTGGTTGAAATTCGAAATTTACATTTTTCAGTGTTGTCAGACGTTTGTAATATTCTCACAATAAGCTAATTAGCTCAATTGGAGCATTTCTAGCATGTTTGGTTGAAATTGGAAATTTACATTTTTCAGTTTTGTCAGACGTTTGTAAAATTCTTACAGTAGGCTTATTTGCGCAATTTGAGCATTTCTATCATGTTTGGTTGAAATTGGAAATTTACATTTTTCACTTTTGTCAGACCATTGCAATATTCTCACAATAAGCTAATTAGCTCAATTGGAGCATTTCTAGCATGTTTGGTTGAAATTGGAAATTTACATTTTTCAGTTTTGTCAGACGTTTGTAAAATTCTTACAGTAGGCTTTTTGCGCAATTTCAGCATTTCTAGCATGTTTGGTTGAAATTGGAAATTTACATTTTTCACTTTTGTCAGACAATTGCAATATTCTCACAATAAGCTAATTAGCTCAATTGAAGCATTTCTAGCATGTTTGGTTGAAATTGGAAATTTACATTTTTCAATTTTGTTAGACGTTTGTAATATTCTCACAATAAGCTAATTAGCTCAATTGGAGCATTTCTAGCATGTTTGGTTGAAATTGGAAATTTACATTTTTCAGTTTTGTCAGACGTTTGTAGTATTCTCACAATAAGCTAATTAGCTCAATTGGAGCATTTCTAGCATGTTTGGTTGAAATCGGAAATTTAAATTTTTCACTTTTGTCAGACAATTGCAATATTCTCACAATAGGCTAATTAGCTCAATTGGAGCATTTCTAGCATGTTTGGTTGAAATTGGAAATTTACATTTTTCACTTTTGTCAGACAATTGCAATATTCTCACAATAAGCTAATTAGCTCAATTGGAGCATTTCTAGCATGTTTGGTTGAAATTGGAAATTTACATTTTTCAGTTTTGTCAGACGTTTGTAGTATTCTCACAATAAGCTAATTAGCTCAATTGGAGCATTTCTAGCATGTTTGGTTGAAATTGGAAATTTGCATTTTTGACTTTTGTCAGACAATTGCAATATTCTCACAATAAGCTAATTAGCTCAATTGGAGCATTTCTAGCATGTTTGGTTGAAATTGGAAATTTACATTTTTCACTTTTGTCAGACAATTGCAATATTCTCACAATAAGCTAATTAGCTCAATTGGAGCATTTCTAGCATGTTTGGTTGAAATTGGAAATGTACATTTTTCACTTTTGTCAGACGTTTTTAATATTCTCACAATAAGCTAATTAGCTCAATTGGAGCATTTCTAGCACGTTTGGTTGAAATTGGAAATTTACCTTTTCCACTTTTGTCAAACAATTGCAATATTCTCTCAATAAGCTAATTAGCTCAATTGGAGCATTTCTACCATGTTTGGTTGAAATTGAAAATTTACATTTTTCACTTTTGTCAGACGTTTGTAATATTCCCACAATAAGCTAATTAGCTCAATTGGAGCATTTCTAGCATGTTTGGTTGAAATTGGAAATTTACATTTTTCACTTTTGTCAGACGTTTGTAATATTCCCACAATAAGCTAATTAGCTCAATTGGAGCATTTCTAGCATGTTTGGTTGAAATTGGAAATTTACATTTTTCACTTTTGTCAGACAATTGCAATATTCTCACAATAAGCTAATTAGCTCAATTGGAGCATTTCTAGCATGTTTGGTTGAAATTGGAAATTTACATTTTTCAGTTTTGTCAGACGTTTGTAATATTCTCACAATAAGCTAATTAGCTCAATTGGAGCATTTCTAGCATGTTTGGTTGAAATTGGAAATTTACATTTTTCACTTTTGTCAAACAATTGCAATATTCTCTCAATAAGCTAATTAGCTCAATTGGAGCATTTCTAGCATGTTTGGTTGAAATTGGAAATTTACATTTTTCACTTTTGTCAGACGTTTGTAATATTCTCACAATAAGCTAATTAGCTCAATTGGAGCATTTCTAGCACGTTTGGTTGAAATTAGAATTTTACATTTTTCAGTTTTGTCAGACAATTGCAATAGTCTCTCAATAAGCTAGTTAGCTCAATTGGAGCATTTCTAGCATGTTTGGTTGAAATTGGAAATTTACATTTTTCAGTTTTGTCAGACGTTTGTAGTATTCTCACAATAAGCTAATTAGCTCAATTGGAGCATTTCTAGCATGTTTGGTTGAAATTGGAAATTTACATTTTTGACTTTTGTCAGACAATTGCAATATTCTCACAATAAGCTAATTAGCTCAATTGGAGCATTTCTAGCATGTTTGGTTGAAATTGGAAATTTACATTTTTCACTTTTGTCAGACAATTGCAATATTCTCACAATAAGCTAATTAGCTCAATTGGAGCATTTCTAGCATGTTTGGTTGAAATTGGAAATTTACATTTTTCACTTTTGTCAGACGTTTGTAATATTCTCACAATAAGCTAATTAGCTCAATTGGAGCATTTCTAGCACGTTTGGTTGAAATTGGAAATTTACATTTTTCACTTTTGTCAAACAATTGCAATATTCTCTCAATAAGCTAATTAGCTCAATTGGAGCATTTCTACCATGTTTGGTTGAAATTGGAAATTTACATTTTTCACTTTTGTCAGACGTTTGTAATATTCTCACAATAAGCTAATTAGCTCAATTGGAGCATTTCTAGCACGTTTGGTTGAAATTGGAAATTTACCTTTTCCACTTTTGTCAGACAATTGCAATATTCTCACAATAAGCTAATTAGCTCATTTGGAGCATTTCTAGCATGTTTGGTTGAAATTGGAAATTTACATTTTTCAATTTTGTTAGACGTTTGTAATATTCTCACAATAAGCTAATTAGCTCAACTGGAGCATTTCTAGCATGTTTGGTTGAAATTGGAAATTTACATTTTTCACTTTTGTCAGACAATTGCAATATTCTCACAATAAGCTAATTAGCTCAATTGGAGTATTTCTAGCATGTTTGGTTGAAATTGGAAGTTTACATTTTTCACTTTTGTCAGACAATTGCAATATTATCTCAATAAGCTAATTAGCTCAATTGGAGCATTTCTAGCATGTTTGGTTGAAATTCGAAATTTACATTTTTCAGTGTTGTCAGACGTTTGTAATATTCTCACAATAAGCTAATTAGCTCAATTGGAGCATTTCTAGCATGTTTGGTTGAAATTGGAAATTTACATTTTTCAGTTTTGTCAGACGTTTGTAAAATTCTTACAGTAGGCTTATTTGCGCAATTTGAGCATTTCTATCATGTTTGGTTGAAATTGGAAATTTACATTTTTCACTTTTGTCAGACCATTGCAATATTCTCACAATAAGCTAATTAGCTCAATTGGAGCATTTCTAGCATGTTTGGTTGAAATTGGAAATTTACATTTTTCAGTTTTGTCAGACGTTTGTAAAATTCTTACAGTAGGCTTTTTGCGCAATTTCAGCATTTCTAGCATGTTTGGTTGAAATTGGAAATTTACATTTTTCACTTTTGTCAGACAATTGCAATATTCTCACAATAAGCTAATTAGCTCAATTGAAGCATTTCTAGCATGTTTGGTTGAAATTGGAAATTTACATTTTTCAATTTTGTTAGACGTTTGTAATATTCTCACAATAAGCTAATTAGCTCAATTGGAGCATTTCTAGCATGTTTGGTTGAAATTGGAAATTTACATTTTTCAGTTTTGTCAGACGTTTGTAGTATTCTCACAATAAGCTAATTAGCTCAATTGGAGCATTTCTAGCATGTTTGGTTGAAATCGGAAATTTAAATTTTTCACTTTTGTCAGACAATTGCAATATTCTCACAATAGGCTAATTAGCTCAATTGGAGCATTTCTAGCATGTTTGGTTGAAATTGGAAATTTACATTTTTCACTTTTGTCAGACAATTGCAATATTCTCACAATAAGCTAATTAGCTCAATTGGAGCATTTCTAGCATGTTTGGTTGAAATTGGAAATTTACATTTTTCAGTTTTGTCAGACGTTTGTAGTATTCTCACAATAAGCTAATTAGCTCAATTGGAGCATTTCTAGCATGTTTGGTTGAAATTGGAAATTTGCATTTTTGACTTTTGTCAGACAATTGCAATATTCTCACAATAAGCTAATTAGCTCAATTGGAGCATTTCTAGCATGTTTGGTTGAAATTGGAAATTTACATTTTTCACTTTTGTCAGACAATTGCAATATTCTCACAATAAGCTAATTAGCTCAATTGGAGCATTTCTAGCATGTTTGGTTGAAATTGGAAATGTACATTTTTCACTTTTGTCAGACGTTTGTAATATTCTCACAATAAGCTAATTAGCTCAATTGGAGCATTTCTAGCACGTTTGGTTGAAATTGGAAATTTACCTTTTCCACTTTTGTCAAACAATTGCAATATTCTCTCAATAAGCTAATTAGCTCAATTGGAGCATTTCTACCATGTTTGGTTGAAATTGAAAATTTACATTTTTCACTTTTGTCAGACGTTTGTAATATTCCCACAATAAGCTAATTAGCTCAATTGGAGCATTTCTAGCATGTTTGGTTGAAATTGGAAATTTACATTTTTCACTTTTGTCAGACGTTTGTAATATTCCCACAATAAGCTAATTAGCTCAATTGGAGCATTTCTAGCATGTTTGGTTGAAATTGGAAATTTACATTTTTCACTTTTGTCAGACAATTGCAATATTCTCACAATAAGCTAATTAGCTCAATTGGAGCATTTCTAGCATGTTTGGTTGAAATTGGAAATTTACATTTTTCAGTTTTGTCAGACGTTTGTAATATTCTCACAATAAGCTAATTAGCTCAATTGGAGCATTTCTAGCATGTTTGGTTGAAATTGGAAATTTACATTTTTCACTTTTGTCAAACAATTGCAATATTCTCTCAATAAGCTAATTAGCTCAATTGGAGCATTTCTAGCATGTTTGGTTGAAATTGGAAATTTACATTTTTCACTTTTGTCAGACGTTTGTAATATTCTCACAATAAGCTAATTAGCTCAATTGGAGCATTTCTAGCACGTTTGGTTGAAATTAGAATTTTACATTTTTCAGTTTTGTCAGACAATTGCAATAGTCTCTCAATAAGCTAGTTAGCTCAATTGGAGCATTTCTAGCATGTTTGGTTGAAATTGGAAATTTACATTTTTCAGTTTTGTCAGACGTTTGTAGTATTCTCACAATAAGCTAATTAGCTCAATTGGAGCATTTCTAGCATGTTTGGTTGAAATTGGAAATTTACATTTTTGACTTTTGTCAGACAATTGCAATATTCTCACAATAAGCTAATTAGCTCAATTGGAGCATTTCTAGCATGTTTGGTTGAAATTGGAAATTTACATTTTTCACTTTTGTCAGACAATTGCAATATTCTCACAATAAGCTAATTAGCTCAATTGGAGCATTTCTAGCATGTTTGGTTGAAATTGGAAATTTACATTTTTCACTTTTGTCAGACGTTTGTAATATTCTCACAATAAGCTAATTAGCTCAATTGGAGCATTTCTAGCACGTTTGGTTGAAATTGGAAATTTACATTTTTCACTTTTGTCAAACAATTGCAATATTCTCTCAATAAGCTAATTAGCTCAATTGGAGCATTTCTACCATGTTTGGTTGAAATTGGAAATTTACATTTTTCACTTTTGTCAGACGTTTGTAATATTCTCACAATAAGCTAATTAGCTCAATTGGAGCATTTCTAGCACGTTTGGTTGAAATTGGAAATTTACCTTTTCCACTTTTGTCAAACAATTGCAATATTCTCTCAATAAGCTAATTAGCTCAATTGGAGCATTTCTACCATGTTTGGTTGAAATTGAAAATTTACATTTTTCACTTTTGTCAGACGTTTGTAATATTCCCACAATAAGCTAATTAGCTCAATTGGAGCATTTCTAGCATGTTTGGTTGAAATTGGAAATTTACATTTTTCACTTTTGTCAGACGTTTGTAATATTCCCACAATAAGCTAATTAGCTCAATTGGAGCATTTCTAGCATGTTTGGTTGAAATTGGAAATTTACATTTTTCACTTTTGTCAGACAATTGCAATATTCTCACAATAAGCTAATTAGCTCAATTGGAGCATTTCTAGCATGTTTGGTTGAAATTGGAAATTTACATTTTTCAGTTTTGTCAGACGTTTGTAATATTCTCACAATAAGCTAATTAGCTCAATTGGAGCATTTCTAGCATGTTTGGTTGAAATTGGAAATTTACATTTTTCACTTTTGTCAAACAATTGCAATATTCTCTCAATAAGCTCTTTAGCTCAATTGGAGCATTTCTAGCATGTTTGGTTGAAATTGGAAATTTACATTTTTCACTTTTGTCAGACGTTTGTAATATTCTCACAATAAGCTAATTAGCTCAATTGGAGCATTTCTAGCACGTTTGGTTGAAATTAGAATTTTACATTTTTCAGTTTTGTCAGACAATTGCAATAGTCTCTCAATAAGCTAGTTAGCTCAATTGGAGCATTTCTAGCATGTTTGGTTGAAATTGGAAATTTACATTTTTCAGTTTTGTCAGACGTTTGTAATGTTCTCACAATAAGCTAATTAGCTCAATTGGAGCATTTCTAGCATGTTTGGTTGAAATTGGAAATTTACATTTTTCAGTGTTGTCAGACGTTTGTAATATTCTCACAATAAGCTAATTAGCTCAATTGGAGCATTTCTAGCATGTTTGGTTGAAATTGGAAACTTACATTTTTCACTTTTGTCAGACGTTTGTAATATTCTCACAATAAGCTAATTAGCTCAATTGGAGCATTTCTAGCATGTTTGGTTGAAATTGGAAATTTACATTTTTCACTTTTGTCAGACAATTGCAATATTCTCACAATAAGCTAATTAGCTCAATTGGAGCATTTCTAGCATGTTTGGTTGAAATTGGAAATTTACATTTTTCAGTGTTGTCAGACGTTTGTAATATTCTCACAATAAGCTAATTAGCTCAATTGGAGCATTTCTAGCATGTTTGGTTGAAATTGGAAATTTACATTTTTCACTTTTGTCAGACGTTTGTAATATTCTCACAATAAGCTAATTAGCTCAATTGGAGCAATTCTAGCATGTTTGGTTGAAATTGGAAATTTACATTTTTCACTTTTGTTAGACGTTTGTAATATTCCAACAATAAGCTAATTAGCTCAATTGGAGCATTTCTAGCACGTTTGGTTGAAATTGGAAATTTACATTTTTCACTTTTGTCAAACAATTTCAATATTCTCTCAATAAGCTAATTAGCTCAATTGGAGCATTTCTAGCATGTTTGGTTGAAATTGGAAATTTACATTTTTCACTTTTGTCAGACGTTTGTAATATTCTCACAATAAGCTAATTAGCTCAATTGGAGCATTTCTAGCATGTTTGGTTGAAATTAGAAATTTACATTTTTCAGTGTTGTCACACGTTTGTAATATTCTCACAATAAGCCAATTAGCTCAATTTGAGCATTTCTAGCATGTTTGGTTGAAATTGGAAATTTACATTTTTCAGTTTTGTCAGACGTTTGTAAAATTCTTACAGTAGGCTTATTTGCGCAATTTGAGCATTTCTAGCATGTTTGGTTGAAATTCGAAATTTACATTTTTCACTTTTGTCAGACCATTGCAATATTCTCACAATAAGCTAATTAGCTCAATTGGAGCATTTCTAGCATGTTTGGTTGAAATTGGAAATTTAAATTTTTCAATTTTGTCAGACAATTGCAATATTCTCACAATAAGCTAATTAGCTCAATTGGAGCATTTCTAGCATGTTTGGTTGAAATTGGAAATTTACATTTTTCAATTTTGTTAGACGTTTGTAATATTCTCACAATAAGCTAATTAGCTCAATTGGAGCATTTCTAGCATGTTTGGTTGAAATTGGAAATTTACATTTTTCAGTTTTGTCAGACAATTGCAATATTCTCTCAATAAGCTAATTAGCTCAATTGGAGTATTTCTAGCACGTTTGGTTGAAATTGGAAGTTTACATTTTTCACTTTGGTCAGACAATTGCAATATTCTCTCAATAAGCTAATTAGCTCAATTGGAGCATTTCTAGCATGTTTGGTTGAAATTGGAAATTTACATTTTTCAGTTTTGTCAGACGTTTGTAGTATTCTCACAATAAGCTAATTAGCTCAATTGGAGCATTTCTAGCATGTTTGGTTGAAATTAGAAATTTACATTTTTCAGTGTTGTCAGACGTTTGTAATATTCTCACAATAAGCTAATTAGCTCAATTGGAGCATTTCTAGCATGTTTGGTTGAAATTGGAAATTTACATTTTTCAGTGTTGTCAGACGTTTGTAAAATTCTCACAATAAGCCAATTAGCTCAATTTTAGCATTTCTAGCATGTTTGGTTGAAATTGGAAATGTACATTTTTCACTTTTGTCAGACCATTGCAATATTCTCACAATAAGCTAATTAGCTCAATTGGAGCATTTCTAGCATGTTTGGTTGAAATTGGAAATTTACATTTTTCAGTTTTGTCAGACGTTTCTAAAATTCTCACAATAAGCTAATTAGCTCAATTGGAGCATTTCTAGCATGTTTGGTTGAAATTGGAAATTTACATTTTTCAGTGTTGTCAGACGTTCGTAATATTCTCACAATAAGCTAATTAGCTCAATTGGAGCATTTCTAGCATGTTTGGTTGAAATTGGAAATTTACATTTTTCACTTTTGTCAGACCATTGCAATATTCTCACAATAAGCTAATTAGCTCAATTGGAGCATTTCTAGCATGTTTGGTTGAAATTGGAAATTTACATTTTTCAGTTTTGTCAGACGTTTGTAAAATTCTTACAGTAGGGTTTTTGCGCAATTTCAGCATTTCTAGCATGTTTGGTTGAAATTGGAAATTTACATTTTTCACTTTTGTCAGACGTTTATAGTATTCTAACAATGAGCTAATTAGCTCAATTGGAGCATTTCTAGCATGTTTGGTTGAAATTGGAAATTTACATTTTTCACTTTTGTCAGACAATTGCAATATTCTCACAATAAGCTAATTAGCTCAATTGGAGCATTTCTAGCATGTTTGGTTGAAATTGGAAATTTACATTTTTCAGTTTTGTCAGACAATTGCAATATTCTCACAATAAGCTAATTAGCTCAATTGGAGCATTTCTAGCATGTTTGGTTGAAATTGGAAATTTACATTTTTCACTTTTGTCAGACAATTGCAATATTCTCACAATAAGCTAATTAGCTCAATTGGAGCATTTCTAGCATGTTTGGTTGAAATTGGAAATTTACATTTTTCAGTTTTGTCAGACGTTTGTAGTATTCTCACAATAAGCTAATTAGCTCAATTGGAGCATTTCTAGCATGTTTGGTTGAAATTGGAAAATTACATTTTTGACTTTTGTCAGACAATTGCAATATTCTCACAATAAGCTAATTAGCTATATTGAGCATTTCTAGCATGTTTGGTTGAAATTGGAAAATTACATTTTTCACTTTTGTCAGACAATTGCAATATTCTCACAATAAGCTAATTAGCTCATTTGGAGCATTTCTAGCATGTTTGGTTGAAATTGGAAATTTACATTTTTCAGTTTTGTCAGACAGTTGTAATGTTCTCACAATAAGCTAATTAGCTCAATTGGAGCATTTCTAGCATGTTTGGTTGAAATTGGAAATTTACATTTTTCAGTTTTGTCAGACGTTTGTAATATTCTCACAATAAGCTAATTAGCTCAATTGGAGCATTTCTAGCATGTTTGGTTGAAATTGGAAAATTACATTTTTCACTTTTGTCAGACAATTGCAATATTCTCACAATAAGCTAATTAGCTCATTTGGAGCATTTCTAGCATGTTTGGTTGAAATTGGAAATTTACATTTTTCAGTTGTGTCAGACGTTTGTAATGTTCTCACAATAAGCTAATTAGCTCAATTGGAGCATTTCTAGCATGTTTGGTTGAAAATGGAAATTTACATTTTTCAGTGTTGTCAGACGTTTGTAATATTCTCACAATAAGCTAATTAGCTCAATTGGAGAATTTCTAGCATGTTTGGTTGAAATTGGAAATTTACATTTTTCACTTTTGTCAGACGTTTGTAATATTCTCACAATAAGCTAATTAGCTCAATTGGAGCATTTCTAGCATGTTTGGTTGAAATTGGAAATTTACATTTTTCACTTTTGTCAGACAATTGCAATATTCTCACAATAAGCTAATTAGCTCAATTGGAGCATTTCTAGCATGTTTGGTTGAAATTGGAAATTTACATTTTTCAGTGTTGTCAGACGTTTGTAATATTCTCACAATAAGCTAATTAGCTCAATTGGAGCATTTCTAGCATGTTTGGTTGAAATTGGAAATTTACATTTTTCACTTTTGTCAGACGTTTGTAATATTCTCACAATAAGCTAATTAGCTCAATTGGAGCAATTCTAGCATGTTTGGTTGAAATTGGAAATTTACATTTTTCACTTTTGTCAGACGTTTGTAATATTCCAACAATAAGCTAATTAGCTCAATTGGAGCATTTCTAGCACGTTTGGTTGAAATTGGAAATTTACATTTTTCACTTTTGTCAAACAATTTCAATATTCTCTCAATAAGCTAATTAGCTCAATTGGAGCATTTCTAGCATGTTTGGTTGAAATTGGAAATTTACATTTTTCACTTTTGTCAGACGTTTGTAATATTCTCACAATAAGCTAATTAGCTCAATTGGAGCATTTCTAGCATGTTTGGTTGAAATTAGAAATTTACATTTTTCAGTGTTGTCAGACGTTTGTAATATTCTCACAATAAGCCAATTAGCTCAATTTGAGCATTTCTAGCATGTTTGGTTGAAATTGGAATTTTACATTTTTCAGTTTTGTCAGACGTTTGTAAAATTCTTACAGTAGGCTTATTTGCGCAATTTGAGCATTTCTAGCATGTTTGGTTGAAATTCGAAATTTACATTTTTCACTTTTGTCAGACCATTGCAATATTCTCACAATAAGCTAATTAGCTCAATTGGAGCATTTCTAGCATGTTTGGTTGAAATTGGAAATTTACATTTTTCAATTTTGTCAGACAATTTCAATATTCTCACAATAAGCTAATTAGCTCAATTGGAGCATTTCTAGCATGTTTGGTTGAAATTGGAAATTTACATTTTTCAATTTTGTTAGACGTTTGTAATATTCTCACAATAAGCTAATTAGCTCAATTGGAGCATTTCTAGCATGTTTGGTTGAAATTGGAAATTTACATTTTTCAGTTTTGCCAGACAATTGCAATATTCTCTCAATAAGCTAATTAGCTCAATTGGAGCATTTCTAGCATGTTTGGTTGAAATTGGAAATTTACATTTTTCAGTTTTGTCAGACGTTTGTAGTATTCTCACAATAAGCTAATTAGCTCAATTGGAGCATTTCTAGCATGTTTGGTTGAAATTGGAAAATTACATTTTTGATTTTTGTCAGACAATTGCAATATTCTCACAATAAGCTAATTAGCTATATTGGAGCATTTCTAGCATGTTTGGTTGAAATTGGAAAATTACATTTTTCACTTTTGTCAGACAATTGCAATATTCTCACAATAAGCTAATTAGCTCATTTGGAGCATTTCTAGCATGTTTGGTTGAAATTGGAAATTTACATTTTTCAGTGTTGTCAGACGTTTGTAATATTCTCACAATAAGCTAATTAGCTCAATTGGATCATTTCTAGCACGTTTGGTTGAAATTGGAAACTTACTTTTTTCACTTTTGTCAGACAATTGCAATATTCTCTCAATAAGCTAATTAGCTCAATTGGAGCATTTCTACCATGTTTGGTTGAAATTGGAAATTTACATTTTTCACTTTTGTCAGACGTCTGTAATATTCTCACAATAAGCTAATTAGCTCAATTGGAGCATTTCTAGCACGTTTGGTTGAAATTAGAATTTTACATTTTTCAGTTTTGTCAGACAATTGCAATATTCTCTCAATAAGCTAATTAGCTCAATTGGAGCATTTCTAGCATGTTTGGTTGAAATTGGAAATTTACATTTTTCAGTTTTGTCAGACGTTTGTAGTATTCTCACAATAAGCTAATTAGCTCAATTGGAGCATTTCTAGCATGTTTGGTTGAAGTTGGAAATTTACATTTTTCACTTTTGTCAGACAATTGCAATATTCTCACAATAAGCTAATTAGCTCAATTGGAGTATTTCTAGCACGTTTGGTTGAAATTGGAAGTTTACATTTTTCACTTTGGTCAGACAATTGCAATATTCTCTCAATAAGCTAATTAGCTCAATTGGAGCATTTCTAGCATGTTTGGTTGAAATTGGAAATTTACATTTTTCAGTTTTGTCAGACGTTTGTAGTATTCTCACAATAAGCTAATTAGCTCAATTGGAGCATTTCTAGCATGTTTGGTTGAAATTAGAAATTTACATTTTTCAGTGTTGTCAGACGTTTGTAATATTCTCACAATAAGCTAATTAGCTCAATTGGAGCATTTCTAGCATGTTTGGTTGAAATTGGAAATTTACATTTTTCAGTGTTGTCAGACGTTTGTAAAATTCTCACAATAAGCCAATTAGCTCAATTTTAGCATTTCTAGCATGTTTGGTTGAAATTGGAAATTTACATTTTTCACTTTTGTCAGACCATTGCAATATTCTCACAATAAGCTAATTAGCTCAATTGGAGCATTTCTAGCATGTTTGGTTGAAATTGGAAATTTACATTTTTCAGTTTTGTCAGACGTTTCTAAAATTCTCACAATAAGCTAATTAGCTCAATTGGAGCATTTCTAGCATGTTTGGTTGAAATTGGAAATTTACATTTTTCAGTGTTGTCAGACGTTCGTAATATTCTCACAATAAGCTAATTAGCTCAATTGGAGCATTTCTAGCATGTTTGGTTGAAATTGGAAATTTACATTTTTCACTTTTGTCAGACCATTGCAATATTCTCACAATAAGCTAATTAGCTCAATTGGAGCATTTCTAGCATGTTTGGTTGAAATTGGAAATTTACATTTTTCAGTTTTGTCAGACGTTTGTAAAATTCTTACAGTAGGGTTTTTGCGCAATTTCAGCATTTCTAGCATGTTTGGTTGAAATTGGAAATTTACATTTTTCACTTTTGTCAGACGTTTATAGTATTCTAACAATGAGCTAATTAGCTCAATTGGAGCATTTCTAGCATGTTTGGTTGAAATTGGAAATTTACATTTTTCACTTTTGTCAGACAATTGCAATATTCTCACAATAAGCTAATTAGCTCAATTGGAGCATTTCTAGCATGTTTGGTTGAAATTGGAAATTTACATTTTTCAGTTTTGTCAGACAATTGCAATATTCTCACAATAAGCTAATTAGCTCAATTGGAGCATTTCTAGCATGTTTGGTTGAAATTGGAAATTTACATTTTTCACTTTTGTCAGACAATTGCAATATTCTCACAATAAGCTAATTAGCTCAATTGGAGCATTTCTAGCATGTTTGGTTGAAATTGGAAATTTACATTTTTCAGTTTTGTCAGACGTTTGTAGTATTCTCACAATAAGCTAATTAGCTCAATTGGAGCATTTCTAGCATGTTTGGTTGAAATTGGAAAATTACATTTTTGACTTTTGTCAGACAATTGCAATATTCTCACAATAAGCTAATTAGCTATATTGAGCATTTCTAGCATGTTTGGTTGAAATTGGAAAATTACATTTTTCACTTTTGTCAGACAATTGCAATATTCTCACAATAAGCTAATTAGCTCATTTGGAGCATTTCTAGCATGTTTGGTTGAAATTGGAAATTTACATTTTTCAGTTTTGTCAGACAGTTGTAATGTTCTCACAATAAGCTAATTAGCTCAATTGGAGCATTTCTAGCATGTTTGGTTGAAATTGGAAATTTACATTTTTCAGTTTTGTCAGACGTTTGTAATATTCTCACAATAAGCTAATTAGCTCAATTGGAGCATTTCTAGCATGTTTGGTTGAAATTGGAAAATTACATTTTTCACTTTTGTCAGACAATTGCAATATTCTCACAATAAGCTAATTAGCTCATTTGGAGCATTTCTAGCATGTTTGGTTGAAATTGGAAATTTACATTTTTCAGTTGTGTCAGACGTTTGTAATGTTCTCACAATAAGCTAATTAGCTCAATTGGAGCATTTCTAGCATGTTTGGTTGAAAATGGAAATTTACATTTTTCAGTGTTGTCAGACGTTTGTAATATTCTCACAATAAGCTAATTAGCTCAATTGGAGAATTTCTAGCATGTTTGGTTGAAATTGGAAATTTACATTTTTCACTTTTGTCAGACGTTTGTAATATTCTCACAATAAGCTAATTAGCTCAATTGGAGCATTTCTAGCATGTTTGGTTGAAATTGGAAATTTACATTTTTCACTTTTGTCAGACAATTGCAATATTCTCACAATAAGCTAATTAGCTCAATTGGAGCATTTCTAGCATGTTTGGTTGAAATTGGAAATTTACATTTTTCAGTGTTGTCAGACGTTTGTAATATTCTCACAATAAGCTAATTAGCTCAATTGGAGCATTTCTAGCATGTTTGGTTGAAATTGGAAATTTACATTTTTCACTTTTGTCAGACGTTTGTAATATTCTCACAATAAGCTAATTAGCTCAATTGGAGCAATTCTAGCATGTTTGGTTGAAATTGGAAATTTACATTTTTCACTTTTGTCAGACGTTTGTAATATTCCAACAATAAGCTAATTAGCTCAATTGGAGCATTTCTAGCACGTTTGGTTGAAATTGGAAATTTACATTTTTCACTTTTGTCAAACAATTTCAATATTCTCTCAATAAGCTAATTAGCTCAATTGGAGCATTTCTAGCATGTTTGGTTGAAATTGGAAATTTACATTTTTCACTTTTGTCAGACGTTTGTAATATTCTCACAATAAGCTAATTAGCTCAATTGGAGCATTTCTAGCATGTTTGGTTGAAATTAGAAATTTACATTTTTCAGTGTTGTCAGACGTTTGTAATATTCTCACAATAAGCCAATTAGCTCAATTTGAGCATTTCTAGCATGTTTGGTTGAAATTGGAATTTTACATTTTTCAGTTTTGTCAGACGTTTGTAAAATTCTTACAGTAGGCTTATTTGCGCAATTTGAGCATTTCTAGCATGTTTGGTTGAAATTCGAAATTTACATTTTTCACTTTTGTCAGACCATTGCAATATTCTCACAATAAGCTAATTAGCTCAATTGGAGCATTTCTAGCATGTTTGGTTGAAATTGGAAATTTACATTTTTCAATTTTGTCAGACAATTTCAATATTCTCACAATAAGCTAATTAGCTCAATTGGAGCATTTCTAGCATGTTTGGTTGAAATTGGAAATTTACATTTTTCAATTTTGTTAGACGTTTGTAATATTCTCACAATAAGCTAATTAGCTCAATTGGAGCATTTCTAGCATGTTTGGTTGAAATTGGAAATTTACATTTTTCAGTTTTGTCAGACAATTGCAATATTCTCTCAATAAGCTAATTAGCTCAATTGGAGCATTTCTAGCATGTTTGGTTGAAATTGGAAATTTACATTTTTCAGTTTTGTCAGACGTTTGTAGTATTCTCACAATAAGCTAATTAGCTCAATTGGAGCATTTCTAGCATGTTTGGTTGAAATTGGAAAATTACATTTTTGATTTTTGTCAGACAATTGCAATATTCTCACAATAAGCTAATTAGCTATATTGGAGCATTTCTAGCATGTTTGGTTGAAATTGGAAAATTACATTTTTCACTTTTGTCAGACAATTGCAATATTCTCACAATAAGCTAATTAGCTCATTTGGAGCATTTCTAGCATGTTTGGTTGAAATTGGAAATTTACATTTTTCAGTGTTGTCAGACGTTTGTAATATTCTCACAATAAGCTAATTAGCTCAATTGGATCATTTCTAGCACGTTTGGTTGAAATTGGAAACTTACTTTTTTCACTTTTGTCAGACAATTGCAATATTCTCTCAATAAGCTAATTAGCTCAATTGGAGCATTTCTACCATGTTTGGTTGAAATTGGAAATTTACATTTTTCACTTTTGTCAGACGTCTGTAATATTCTCACAATAAGCTAATTAGCTCAATTGGAGCATTTCTAGCACGTTTGGTTGAAATTAGAATTTTACATTTTTCAGTTTTGTCAGACAATTGCAATAGTCTCTCAATAAGCTAGTTAGCTCAATTGGAGCATTTCTAGCATGTTTGGTTGAAATTGGAAATTTACATTTTTCAGTTTTGTCAGACGTTTGTAATGTTCTCACAATAAGCTAATTAGCTCAATTGGAGCATTTCTAGCATGTTTGGTTGAAATTGGAAATTTACATTTTTCAGTGTTGTCAGACGTTTGTAATATTCTCACAATAAGCTAATTAGCTCAATTGGAGCATTTCTAGCATGTTTGGTTGAAATTGGAAACTTACATTTTTCACTTTTGTCAGACGTTTGTAATATTCTCACAATAAGCTAATTAGCTCAATTGGAGCATTTCTAGCATGTTTGGTTGAAATTGGAAATTTACATTTTTCACTTTTGTCAGACAATTGCAATATTCTCACAATAAGCTAATTAGCTCAATTGGAGCATTTCTAGCATGTTTGGTTGAAATTGGAAATTTACATTTTTCAGTGTTGTCAGACGTTTGTAATATTCTCACAATAAGCTAATTAGCTCAATTGGAGCATTTCTAGCATGTTTGGTTGAAATTGGAAATTTACATTTTTCACTTTTGTCAGACGTTTGTAATATTCTCACAATAAGCTAATTAGCTCAATTGGAGCAATTCTAGCATGTTTGGTTGAAATTGGAAATTTACATTTTTCACTTTTGTCAGACGTTTGTAATATTCCAACAATAAGCTAATTAGCTCAATTGGAGCATTTCTAGCACGTTTGGTTGAAATTGGAAATTTACATTTTTCACTTTTGTCAAACAATTTCAATATTCTCTCAATAAGCTAATTAGCTCAATTGGAGCATTTCTAGCATGTTTGGTTGAAATTGGAAATTTACATTTTTCACTTTTGTCAGACGTTTGTAATATTCTCACAATAAGCTAATTAGCTCAATTGGAGCATTTCTAGCATGTTTGGTTGAAATTAGAAATTTACATTTTTCAGTGTTGTCAGACGTTTGTAATATTCTCACAATAAGCCAATTAGCTCAATTTGAGCATTTCTAGCATGTTTGGTTGAAATTGGAAATTTACATTTTTCAGTTTTGTCAGACGTTTGTAAAATTCTTACAGTAGGCTTATTTGCGCAATTTGAGCATTTCTAGCATGTTTGGTTGAAATTCGAAATTTACATTTTTCACTTTTGTCAGACCATTGCAATATTCTCACAATAAGCTAATTAGCTCAATTGGAGCATTTCTAGCATGTTTGGTTGAAATTGGAAATTTACATTTTTCAATTTTGTCAGACAATTGCAATATTCTCACAATAAGCTAATTAGCTCAATTGGAGCATTTCTAGCATGTTTGGTTGAAATTGGAAATTTACATTTTTCAATTTTGTTAGACGTTTGTAATATTCTCACAATAAGCTAATTAGCTCAATTGGAGCATTTCTAGCATGTTTGGTTGAAATTGGAAATTTACATTTTTCAGTTTTGTCAGACAATTGCAATATTCTCACAATAAGCTAATTAGCTCAATTGGAGCATTTCTAGCATGTTTGGTTGAAATTGGAAATTTACATTTTTCAGTTTTGTCAGACGTTTGTAGTATTCTCACAATAAGCTAATTAGCTCAATTGGAGCATTTCTAGCATGTTTGGTTGAAGTTGGAAATTTACATTTTTCACTTTTGTCAGACAATTGCAATATTCTCACAATAAGCTAATTAGCTCAATTGGAGTATTTCTAGCACGTTTGGTTGAAATTGGAAGTTTACATTTTTCACTTTTGTCAGACAATTGCAATATTCTCTCAATAAGCTAATTAGCTCAATTGGAGCATTTCTAGCATGTTTGGTTGAAATTGGAAACTTACATTTTTCACTTTTGTCAGACGTTTGTAATATTCTCACAATAAGCTAATTAGCTCAATTGGAGCATTTCTAGCATGTTTGGTTGAAATTGGAAATTTACATTTTTCACTTTTGTCAGACAATTGCAATATTCTCACAATAAGCTAATTAGCTCAATTGGAGCATTTCTAGCATGTTTGGTTGAAATTGGAAATTTACATTTTTCAGTGTTGTCAGACGTTTGTAATATTCTCACAATAAGCTAATTAGCTCAATTGGAGCATTTCTAGCATGTTTGGTTGAAATTGGAAATTTACATTTTTCACTTTTGTCAGACGTTTGTAATATTCTCACAATAAGCTAATTAGCTCAATTGGAGCAATTCTAGCATGTTTGGTTGAAATTGGAAATTTACATTTTTCACTTTTGTCAGACGTTTGTAATATTCCAACAATAAGCTAATTAGCTCAATTGGAGCATTTCTAGCACGTTTGGTTGAAATTGGAAATTTACATTTTTCACTTTTGTCAAACAATTTCAATATTCTCTCAATAAGCTAATTAGCTCAATTGGAGCATTTCTAGCATGTTTGGTTGAAATTGGAAATTTACATTTTTCACTTTTGTCAGACGTTTGTAATATTCTCACAATAAGCTAATTAGCTCAATTGGAGCATTTCTAGCATGTTTGGTTGAAATTAGAAATTTACATTTTTCAGTGTTGTCAGACGTTTGTAATATTCTCACAATAAGCCAATTAGCTCAATTTGAGCATTTCTAGCATGTTTGGTTGAAATTGGAAATTTACATTTTTCAGTTTTGTCAGACGTTTGTAAAATTCTTACAGTAGGCTTATTTGCGCAATTTGAGCATTTCTAGCATGTTTGGTTGAAATTCGAAATTTACATTTTTCACTTTTGTCAGACCATTGCAATATTCTCACAATAAGCTAATTAGCTCAATTGGAGCATTTCTAGCATGTTTGGTTGAAATTGGAAATTTACATTTTTCAATTTTGTCAGACAATTGCAATATTCTCACAATAAGCTAATTAGCTCAATTGGAGCATTTCTAGCATGTTTGGTTGAAATTGGAAATTTACATTTTTCAATTTTGTTAGACGTTTGTAATATTCTCACAATAAGCTAATTAGCTCAATTGGAGCATTTCTAGCATGTTTGGTTGAAATTGGAAATTTACATTTTTCAGTTTTGTCAGACAATTGCAATATTCTCACAATAAGCTAATTAGCTCAATTGGAGCATTTCTAGCATGTTTGGTTGAAATTGGAAATTTACATTTTTCAGTTTTGTCAGACGTTTGTAGTATTCTCACAATAAGCTAATTAGCTCAATTGGAGCATTTCTAGCATGTTTGGTTGAAGTTGGAAATTTACATTTTTCACTTTTGTCAGACAATTGCAATATTCTCACAATAAGCTAATTAGCTCAATTGGAGTATTTCTAGCACGTTTGGTTGAAATTGGAAGTTTACATTTTTCACTTTTGTCAGACAATTGCAATATTCTCTCAATAAGCTAATTAGCTCAATTGGAGCATTTCTAGCATGTTTGGTTGAAATTGGAAATTTACATTTTTCAGTTTTGTCAGACGTTTGTAGTATTCTCACAATAAGCTAATTAGCTCAATTGGAGCATTTCTAGCATGTTTGGTTGAAATTAGAAATTTACATTTTTCAGTGTTGTCAGACGTTTGTAATATTCTCACAATAAGCTAATTAGCTCAATTGGAGCATTTCTAGCATGTTTGGTTGAAATTGGAAATTTACATTTTTCAGTGTTGTCAGACGTTTGTAAAATTCTCACAATAAGCCAATTAGCTCAATTTGAGCATTTCTAGCATGTTTGGTTGAAATTGGAAATTTACATTTTTCACTTTTGTCAGACCATTGCAATATTCTCACAATAAGCTAATTAGCTCAATTGGAGCATTTCTAGCATGTTTGGTTGAAATTGGAAATTTACATTTTTCAGTTTTGTCTGACGTTTCTAAAATTCTCACAATAAGCTAATTAGCTCAATTGGAGCATTTCTAGCATGTTTGGTTGAAATTGGAAATTTACATTTTTCAGTGTTGTCAGACGTTTGTAATATTCTCACAATAAGCTAATTAGCTCAATTGGAGCATTTCTAGCATGTTTGGTTGAAATTGGAAATTTACATTTTTCACTTTTGTCAGACCATTGCAATATTCTCACAATAAGCTAATTAGCTCAATTGGAGCATTTCTAGCATGTTTGGTTGAAATTGGAAATTTACATTTTTCAGTTTGGTCAGACGTTTGTAAAATTCTTACAGTAGGGTTTTTGCGCAATTTCAGCATTTCTAGCATGTTTGGTTGAAATTGGAAATTTACATTTTTCACTTTTGTCAGACGTTTATAGTATTCTAACAATGAGCTAATTAGCTCGATTGGAGCATTTCTAGCATGTTTGGTTGAAATTGGAAATTTACATTTTTCACTTTTGTCAGACAATTGCAATATTCTCACAATAAGCTAATTAGCTCAATTGGAGCATTTCTAGCATGTTTGGTTGAAATTGGAAATTTACATTTTTCAGTTTTGTCAGACAATTGCAATATTCTCACAATAAGCTAATTAGCTCAATTGGAGCATTTCTAGCATGTTTGGTTGAAATTGGAAATTTACATTTTTCACTTTTGTCAGACAATTGCAATATTCTCACAATAAGCTAATTAGCTCAATTGGAGCATTTCTAGCATGTTTGGTTGAAATTGGAAATTTACATTTTTCAGTTTTGTCAGACGTTTGTAGTATTCTCACAATAAGCTAATTAGCTCAATTGGAGCATTTCTAGCATGTTTGGTTGAAATTGGAAAATTACATTTTTCAGTGTTGTCAGACGTTTGTAATATTCTCACAATAAGCTAATTAGCTCAATTGGATCATTTCTAGCACGTTTGGTTGAAATTGGAAACTTACTTTTTTCACTTTTGTCAGACAATTGCAATATTCTCTCAATAAGCTAATTAGCTCAATTGGAGCATTTCTACCATGTTTGGTTGAAATTGGAAACTTACATTTTTCACTTTTGTCAAACAATTGCAATATTCTCTCAATAAGCTAATTAGCTCAATTGGAGCATTTCTACCATGTTTGGTTGAAATTGGAAATTTACATTTTTCACTTTTGTCAGACGTTTGTAATATTCCCACAATAAGCTAATTAGCTCAATTGGAGCATTTCTAGCATGTTTGGTTGAAATTGGAAATTTACATTTTTCACTTTTGTCAGACGTTTGTAATATTCCCACAATAAGCTAATTAGCTCAATTGGAGCATTTCTAGCATGTTTGGTTGAAATTGGAAATTTACATTTTTCACTTTTGTCAGACAATTGCAATATTCTCACAATAAGCTAATTAGCTCAATTGGAGCATTTCTAGCATGTTTGGTTGAAATTGGAAATTTACATTTTTCAGTTTTGTCAGACGTTTGTAATATTCTCACAATAAGCTAATTAGCTCAATCGGAGCATTTCTAGCATGTTTGGTTGAAATTGGAAATTTACATTTTTCACTTTTGTCAGACGTTTGTAGTATTCTCACAATAAGCTAATTAGCTCAATTGGAGCATTTCTAGCATGTTTGGTTGAAATTGGAAATTTACATTTTTCACTTTAGTCAGACGTTTGTAATATTCTCCCAATAAGCTAATTAGCTCAATTGGAGCAATTCTAGCATGTTTGGTTGAAATTGGAAATTTACATTTTTCAGTTTTGACAGACGTTTGTAAAATTCTTACAGTAGGCTTATTTGCGCAATTTGAGCATTTCTAGCATGTTTGGTTGAAATTGGAAACTTACATTTTTCAGTTTTGTCAAACGTTTGTAGTATTCTCACAATAAGCTAATTAGCTCAATTGGAGCATTTCTAGCATGTTTGGTTGAAATTGGAAATTTACATTTTTCACTTTTGTCAGACAATTGCAATATTCTCACAATATGCTAATTAGCTCAATTGGAGCATTTCTAGCATGTTTGGTTGAAATTGGAAATTTACATTTTTCACTTTTGTCAGACAATTGCAATATTCTCACAATAAGGTAATTAGCTCAATTGGAGCATTTCTAGCATGTTTGGTTGAAATTGGAAATTTACATTTTGCACTTTTGTCAGACGTTTGTAATATTCTCACAATAAGCTAATTAGCTCAATTGGAGCATTTCTAGCACGTTTGGTTGAAATTGGAAATTTACATTTTTCACTTTTGTCAAACAATTGCAATATTCTCTCAATAAGCTAATTAGCTCAATTGGAGCATTTCTACCATGTTTGGTTGAAATTGGAAATTTACATTTTTCACTTTTGTCAGGCGTTTGTAATATTCTCACAATAAGCTAATTAGCTCAATTGGAGCATTTCTAGCACGTTTGGTTGAAATTGGAAATTTACCTTTTTCACTTTTGTCAAACAATTGCAATATTCTCTCAATAAGCTAATTAGCTCAATTGGAGCATTTCTAGCATGTTTGGTTGAAATTGGAAGTTTACATTTTTCACTTTTGTCAGACGTTTGTAATATTCGCACAATAAGCTAATTAGCTCAATTGGAGCATTTCTAGCATGTTTGGTTGAAATTGGAAATTTACATTTTTTACTTTTGTCAGACGTTTGTAATATTCCCACAATAAGCTAATTAGCTCAATTGGAGCATTTCTAGCATGTTTGGTTGAAATTGGAAATTTACATTTTTCACTTTTGTCAGATAAATGCAATATTCTCACAATAAGCTAATTAGCTCAATTTGAGCATTTCTAGCATGTTTGGTTGAAATTGGAAATTTACATTTTTCAGTTTTGTCAGACGTTTGTAATATTCTCACAATAAGCTAATTAGCTCAATTGGAGCATTTCTAGCATGTTTGGTTGAAATTGGAAATTTACATTTTTCACTTTTGTCAAACAATTGCAATATTCTCTCAATAAGCTAATTAGCTCAATTGGAGCATTTCTAGCATGTTTGGTTGAAATTGGAATTTTACATTTTTCAGTTTTGTCAGACGTTTGTAATATTCTCACAATAAGCTAATTAGCTCAATTGGAGCATTTCTAGCATGTTTGATTGACATTGGAATTTTACATTTTTCAGTTTTGTCAGACAATTGCAATAGTCTCTCAATAAGCTAGTTAGCTCAATTGGAGCAATTCTAGCATGTTTGGTTGAAATTGGAAATTTACATTTTTCACTTTTGTCAGACAATTGCAATATTCTCACAATAAGCTAATTAGCTCAATTGGAGCATTTCTAGCATGTTTGGTTGAAATTGGAAATTTACATTTTTCAGTTTTGTCAGACGTTTGTAATATTCTCACAATAAGCTAATTAGCTCAATTGGAGCATTTCTAGCATGTTTGGTTGAAATTGGAAATTTACATTTTTCACTTTTGTCAGACGTTTTTAATATTCTCACAATAAGCTAATTAGCTCAATTGGAGCATTTCTAGCATGTTTGGTTGACATTGGAATTTTACATTTTTCAGTTTTGTCAGACAATTGCAATAGTCTCTCAATAAGCTAGTTAGCTCAATTGGAGCATTTTTAGCATGTTTGGTTGAAATTGGAAATTTACATTTTTCAGTTTTGTCAGACAATTGCAATATTCTCACAATAAGCTAATTAGCTCAATTGGAGCATTTCTAGCATGTTTGGTTGAAATTGGAAATTTACATTTTTCAATTTTGTTAGACGTTTGTAATATTCTCACAATAAGCTAATTAGCTCAATTGGAGCATTTCTAGCATGTTTGGTTGAAATTGGAAATTTACATTTTTCAGTTTTGTCAGACAATTGCAATATTCTCACAATAAGCTAATTAGCTCAATTGGAGCATTTCTAGCATGTTTGGTTGAAATTGGAAGTTTACATTTTTCACTTTTGTCAGACAATTGCAATATTCTCTCATTAAGCTAATTAGCTCATTTGGAGCATTTCTAGCATTTTTGGTTGAAATTGGAAATTTACATTTTTCAGTGTTGTCAGACGTTTGTAATATTCTCACAATAAGCTAATTAGCTCAATTGGAGCATTTCTACCATGTTTGGTTGAAATTGGAAATTTACATTTTTCAGTTTTGTCAGACAATTGCAATATTCTCACAATAAGCTAATTAGCTCAATTGGAGCATTTCTAGCATGTTTGGTTGAAATTGGAAATTTACATTTTTCAGTTTTGTCAGACCTTTGTAAAATTCTTACAGTAGGCTTATTTGCGCAATTTGAGCATTTCTAGCATGTTTGGTTGAAATTGGAAATTTACATTTTTCAGTGTTGTCAGACGTTTGTAGTATTCTAACAATGAGCTAATTAGCTCAATTGGAGCATTTCTAGCATGTTTGGTTGAAATTGATAATTTACATTTTTCAGTTTTGTCAGACAATTGCAATATTCTCACAATAAGCTAATTAGCTCAATTGGAGCATTTCTAGCATGTTTGGTTGAAATTGGAAATTTACATTTTTCAATTTTGTTAGACGTTTGTAGTATTCTCACAATAAGCTAATTAGCTCAATTGGAGCATTTCTAGCATGTTTGGTTGAAATTGGAAATTTACATTTTTCAATTTTGTTAGACGTTTGTAATATTCTCACAATAAGCTAATTAGCTCAATTGGAGCATTTCTAGCATGTTTGGTTGAAATTGGAAATTTACATTTTTCAGTTTTGTCAGACAATTGCAATATTCTCACAATAAGCTAATTAGCTCAATTGGAGCATTTCTAGCATGTTTGGTTGAAATTGGAAGTTTACATTTTTCACTTTTGTCAGACAATTGCAATATTCTCTCATTAAGCTAATTAGCTCATTTGGAGCATTTCTAGCATTTTTGGTTGAAATTAGAAATTTACATTTTTCAGTGTTGTCAGACGTTTGTAATATTCTCACAATAAGCTAATTAGCTCAATTCGAGCATTTCTAGCATGTTTGGTTGAAATTGGAAATTTACATTTTTCAGTTTTGTCAGACAATTGCAATATTCTCACAATAAGCTAATTAGCTCAATTGGAGCATTTCTAGCATGTTTGGTTGAAATTGGAAATTTACATTTTTCAGTTTTGTCAGACGTTTGTAAAATTCTTACAGTAGGCTTATTTGCGCAATTTGAGCATTTCTAGCATGTTTGGTTGAAATTGGAAATTTACAATTTTCAGTGTTGTCAGACGTTTGTAATATTCTCACAATAAGCTAATTAGCTCAATTGGAGCATTTCTAGCATGTTTGGTTGAAATTGGAAATTTACATTTTTCTGTTTTGTCAGACGTTTGTAATATTCTCACAATAAGCTAATTAGCTCAAATGGAACATTTCTAGCATGTTTGGTTGAAATTGGAAATTTACATTTTTCACTTTTGTCAGACAATTGCAATATTCTCACAATAAGCTAATTAGCTCAATTGGAGCATTTCTAGCATGTTTGGTTGAAATTGGAAATTTACATTTTTCACTTTTGTCAGACAATTGCAATATTCTCACAATAAGCTAATTAGCTCAATTGGAGCATTTCTAGCATGTTTGGTTGAAATTGGAAATTTACATTTTTCAGTTTTGTCAGACGTTTGTAATATTCTCACAATAAGCTAATTAGCTCAATTGGAGCATTTCTAGCATGTTTGGTTGAAATTGGAAATTTACATTTTTCACTTTTGTCAGACGTTTGTAATATTCTCACAATAAGCTAATTAGCTCAATTGGAGCATTTCTAGCATGTTTGGTTGACATTGGAATTTTACATTTTTCAGTTTTGTCAGACAATTGCAATAGTCTCTCAATAAGCTAGTTAGCTCAATTGGAGCAATTCTAGCATGTTTGGTTGAAATCGGAAATTTACATTTTTCAGTTTTGTCAGACGTTTGTAATATTCTCACAATAAGCTAATTAGCTCAATTGGAGCATTTCTAGCATGTTTGGTTGAAATTGGAAATTTACATTTTTCACTTTTGTCAGACAATTGCAATATTCTCACAATAAGCTAATTAGCTCAATTGGAGCATTTCTAGCATGTTTGGTTGAAATTGGAAATTTACATTTTTCACTTTTGTCAGACAATTGCAATATTCTCACAATAAGCTAATTAGCTCAATTGGAGCATTTCTAGCATGTTTGGTTGAAATTGGAAATTTACATTTTTCACTTTTGTCAGACGTTTGTAATATTCTCACAATAAGCTAATTAGCTCAATTGGAGCATTTCTAGCACGTTTGGTTGAAATTGGAAATTTACATTTTTCACTTTTGTCAAACAATTGCAATATTCTCTCAATAAGCTAATTAGCTCAATTGGAGCATTTCTACCATGTTTGGTTGAAATTGGAAATTTACATTTTTCAGTTTTGTCAGGCGTTTGTAATATTCTCACAATAAGCTAATTAGCTCAATTGGAGCATTTCTAGCACGTTTGGTTGAAATTGGAAATTTACCTTTTTCACTTTTGTCAAACAATTGCAATATTCTCTCAATAAGCTAATTAGCTCAATTGGAGCATTTCTAGCATGTTTGGTTGAAATTGGAAGTTTACATTTTTCACTTTTGTCAGACGTTTGTAATATTCCCACAATAAGCTAATTAGCTCAATTGGAGCATTTCTAGCATGTTTGGTTGAAATTGGAAATTTACATTTTTCACTTTTGTCAGATAAATGCAATATTCTCACAATAAGCTAATTAGCTCAATTGGAGCATTTCTAGCATGTTTGGTTGAAATTGGAAATTTACATTTTTCAGTTTTGTCAGACGTTTGTAATATTCTCACAATAAGCTAATTAGCTCAATTGGAGCATTTCTAGCATGTTTGGTTGAAATTGGAAATTTACATTTTTCACTTTTGTCAAACAATTGCAATATTCTCTCAATAAGCTAATTAGCTCAATTGGAGCATTTCTAGCATGTTTGGTTGAAATTGGAATTTTACATTTTTCAGTTTTGTCAGACGTTTGTAATATTCTCACAATAAGCTAATTAGCTCAATTGGAGCATTTCTAGCATGTTTGGTTGATATTGGAATTTTACATTTTTCAGTTTTGTCAGACAATTGCAATAGTCTCTCAATAAGCTAGTTAGCTCAATTGGAGCAATTCTAGCATGTTTGGTTGAAATTGGAAATTTACATTTTTCACTTTTGTCAAACAATTGCAATATTCTCACAATAAGCTAATTAGCTCAATTGGAGCATTTCTAGCATGTTTGGTTGAAATTGGAAATTTACATTTTTCAGTTTTGTCAGACGTTTGTAATATTCTCACAATAAGCTAATTAGCTCAATTGGAGCATTTCTAGCATGTTTGGTTGAAATTGGAAATTTACATTTTTCACTTTTGTCAGACGTTTTTAATATTCTCACAATAAGCTAATTAGCTCAATTGGAGCATTTCTAGCATGTTTGGTTGACATTGGAATTTTACATTTTTCAGTTTTGTCAGACAATTGCAATAGTCTCTCAATAAGCTAGTTAGCTCAATTGGAGCATTTCTAGCATGTTTGGTTGAAATTGGAAATTTACATTTTTCACTTTTGTCAGACAATTGCAATATTCTCACAATAAGCTAATTAGCTCAATTGGAGCATTTCTAGCATGTTTGGTTGAAATTGGAAATTTACATTTTTCAATTTTGTTAGACGTTTGTAATATTCTCACAATAAGCTAATTAGCTCAATTGGAGCATTTCTAGCATGTTTGGTTGAAATTGGAAATTTACATTTTTCAGTTTTGTCAGACAATTGCAATATTCTCACAATAAGCTAATTAGCTCAATTGGAGCATTTCTAGCATGTTTGGTTGAAATTGGAAGTTTACATTTTTCACTTTTGTCAGACAATTGCAATATTCTCTCATTAAGCTAATTAGCTCATTTGGAGCATTTCTAGCATTTTTGGTTGAAATTGGAAATTTACATTTTTCAGTGTTGTCAGACGTTTGTAATATTCTCACAATAAGCTAATTAGCTCAATTGGAGCATTTCTAGCATGTTTGGTTGAAATTGGAAATTTACATTTTTCAGTTTTGTCAGACAATTGCAATATTCTCACAATAAGCTAATTAGCTCAATTGGAGCATTTCTAGCATGTTTGGTTGAAATTGGAAATTTACATTTTTCAGTTTTGTCAGACGTTTGTAAAATTCTTACAGTAGGCTTATTTGCGCAATTTGAGCATTTCTAGCATGTTTGGTTGAAATTGGAAATTTACATTTTTCAGTGTTGTCAGACGTTTGTAGTATTCTAACAATGAGCTAATTAGCTCAATTGGAGCATTTCTAGCATGTTTGGTTGAAATTGATAATTTACATTTTCAGTTTTGTCAGACAATTGCAATATTCTCACAATAAGCTAATTAGCTCAATTGGAGCATTTCTAGCATGTTTGGTTGAAATTGGAAATTTACATTTTTCAATTTTGTTAGACGTTTGTAGTATTCTCACAATAAGCTAATTAGCTCAATTGGAGCATTTCTAGCATGTTTGGTTGAAATTGGAAATTTACATTTTTCAATTTTGTTAGACGTTTGTAATATTCTCACAATAAGCTAATTAGCTCAATTGGAGCATTTCTAGCATGTTTGGTTGAAATTGGAAATTTACATTTTTCAGTTTTGTCAGACAATTGCAATATTCTCACAATAAGCTAATTAGCTCAATTGGAGCATTTCTAGCATGTTTGGTTGAAATTGGAAGTTTACATTTTTCACTTTTGTCAGACAATTGCAATATTCTCTCATTAAGCTAATTAGCTCATTTGGAGCATTTCTAGCATTTTTGGTTGAAATTAGAAATTTACATTTTTCAGTGTTGTCAGACGTTTGTAATATTCTCACAATAAGCTAATTAGCTCAATTGGAGCATTTCTAGCATGTTTGGTTGAAATTGGAAATTTACATTTTTCAGTTTTGTCAGACAATTGCAATATTCTCACAATAAGCTAATTAGCTCAATTGGAGCATTTCTAGCATGTTTGGTTGAAATTGGAAATTTACATTTTTCAGTTT
The DNA here is from genome assembly GCF_963576615.1 of Watersipora subatra. Lineage (NCBI taxonomy): Eukaryota > Metazoa > Bryozoa > Gymnolaemata > Cheilostomatida > Watersiporidae > Watersipora > Watersipora subatra. The sequence goes on along the minus strand of NC_088718.1, from coordinate 20,018,887 downwards.
TGTCAGACGTTTGTAAAATTCTTACAGTAGGCTTATTTGCGCAATTTGAGCATTTCTAGCATGTTTGGTTGAAATTGGAAATTTACAATTTTCAGTGTTGTCAGACGTTTGTAATATTCTCACAATAAGCTAATTAGCTCAATTGGAGCATTTCTAGCATGTTTGGTTGAAATTGGAAATTTACATTTTTCTGTTTTGTCAGACGTTTGTAATATTCTCACAATAAGCTAATTAGCTCAAATGGAACATTTCTAGCATGTTTGGTTGAAATCGGAAATTTACATTTTTCACTTTTGTCAGACAATTGCAATATTCTCACAATAAGCTAATTAGCTCAATTGGAGCATTTCTAGCATGTTTGGTTGAAATTGGAAATTTACATTTTTCACTTTTGTCAGACAATTGCAATATTCTCACAATAAGCTAATTAGCTCAATTGGAGCATTTCTAGCATGTTTGGTTGAAATTGGAAATTTACATTTTTCAGTTTTGTCAGACGTTTGTAATATTCTCACAATAAGCTAATTAGCTCAATTGGAGCATTTCTAGCATGTTTGGTTGAAATTGGAAATTTACATTTTTCACTTTTGTCAGACGTTTGTAATATTCTCACAATAAGCTAATTAGCTCAATTGGAGCATTTCTAGCATGTTTGGTTGACATTGGAATTTTACATTTTTCAGTTTTGTCAGACAATTGCAATAGTCTCTCAATAAGCTAGTTAGCTCAATTGGAGCAATTCTAGCATGTTTGGTTGAAATTGGAAATTTACATTTTTCAGTTTTGTCAGACGTTTGTAATATTCTCACAATAAGCTAATTAGCTCAATTGGAGCATTTCTAGCATGTTTGGTTGAAATTGGAAATTTACATTTTTCAGTGTTGTCAGATGTTTGTAATATTCTCACAATAAGCTAATTAGCTCAATTGGAGCATTTCTAGCATGTTTGGTTGAAATTGGAAATTTACATTTTTCAGTTTTGTCAGACGTTTGTAATATTCTCACAATAAGCTAATTAGCTCAATTGGAGCATTTCTAGCATGTTTGGTTGAAATTGGAAATTTACATTTTTCACTTTTGTCAGACAATTGCAATATTCTCACAATAAGCTAATTAGCTCAATTGGAGCGTTTCTAGCATGTTTGGTTGAAATTGGAAATTTACATTTTTCAATTTTGTTAGACGTTTGTAATATTCTCACAATAAGCTAATTAGCTCAATTGGAGCATTTCTAGCATGTTTGGTTGAAATTGGAAATTTACATTTTTCAGTTTTGTCAGACAATTGCAATATTCTCACAATAAGCTAATTAGCTCAATTGCAGCATTTCTAGCATGTTTGGTTGAAATTGGAAGTTTACATTTTTCACTTTTGTCAGACAATTGCAATATTCTCTCATTAAGCTAATTAGCTCATTTGGAGCATTTCTAGCATTTTTGGTTGAAATTAGAAATTTACATTTTTCAGTGTTGTCAGACGTTTGTAATATTCTCACAATAAGCTAATTAGCTCAATTGGAGCATTTCTAGCATGTTTGGTTGAAATTGGAAATTTACATTTTTCACTTTTGTCAGACAATTGCAATATTCTCACAATAAGCTAATTAGCTCAATTGGAGCATTTCTAGGATGTTTGGTTGAAATTGGAAATTTACATTTTTCAGTTTTGTCAGACGTTTGTAATATTCTCACAATAAGCTAATTAGCTCAATTGGAGCATTTCTAGCATGTTTGGTTGAAATTGGAAATTTACATTTTTCACTTTTGTCAGACGTTTGTAATATTCTCACAATAAGCTAATTAGCTCAATTGGAGCATTTCTAGCATGTTTGGTTGACATTGGAATTTTACATTTTTCAGTTTTGTCAGACAATTGCAATAGTCTCTCAATAAGCTAGTTAGCTCAATTGGAGCATTTCTAGCATGTTTGGTTGAAATTGGAAATTTACATTTTTCACTTTTGTCAGACAATTGCAATATTCTCACAATAAGCTAATTAGCTCAATTGGAGCATTTCTAGCATGTTTGGTTGAAATTGGAAATTTACATTTTTCAATTTTGTTAGACGTTTGTAATATTCTCACAATAAGCTAATTAGCTCAATTGGAGCATTTCTAGCATGTTTGGTTGAAATTGGAAATTTACATTTTTCAGTTTTGTCAGACAATTGCAATATTCTCACAATAAGCTAATTAGCTCAATTGGAGCATTTCTAGCATGTTTGGTTGAAATTGGAAGTTTACATTTTTCACTTTTGTCAGACAATTGCAATATTCTCTCATTAAGCTAATTAGCTCATTTGGAGCATTTCTAGCATTTTTGGTTGAAATTGGAAATTTACATTTTTCAGTGTTGTCAGACGTTTGTAATATTCTCACAATAAGCTAATTAGCTCAATTGGAGCATTTCTAGCATGTTTGGTTGAAATTGGAAATTTACATTTTTCAGTTTTGTCAGACAATTGCAATATTCTCACAATAAGCTAATTAGCTCAATTGGAGCATTTCTAGCATGTTTGGTTGAAATTGGAAATTTACATTTTTCAGTTTTGTCAGACGTTTGTAAAATTCTTACAGTAGGCTTATTTGCGCAATTTGAGCATTTCTAGCATGTTTGGTTGAAATTGGAAATTTACATTTTTCAGTGTTGTCAGACGTTTGTAGTATTCTAACAATGAGCTAATTAGCTCAATTGGAGCATTTCTAGCATGTTTGGTTGAAATTGATAATTTACATTTTTCAGTTTTGTCAGACAATTGCAATATTCTCACAATAAGCTAATTAGCTCAATTGGAGCATTTCTAGCATGTTTGGTTGAAATTGGAAATTTACCTTTTTCAATTTTGTTAGACGTTTGTAGTATTCTCACAATAAGCTAATTAGCTCAATTGGAGCATTTCTAGCATGTTTGGTTGAAATTGGAAATTTACATTTTTCAGTGTTGTCAGACGTTTGTAATATTCTCACAATAAGCTAATTAGCTCAATTGGAGCATTTCTAGCATGTTTGGTTGAAATTGGAAATTTACATTTTTCAGTTTTGTCAGACAATTGCAATATTCTCACAATAAGCTAATTAGCTCAATTGGAGCATTTCTAGCATGTTTGGTTGAAATTGGAAGTTTACATTTTTCACTTTTGTCAGACAATTGCAATATTCTCTCATTAAGCTAATTAGCTCATTTGGAGCATTTCTAGCGTTTTTGGTTGAAATTAGAAATTTACATTTTTCAGTGTTGTCAGACGTTTGTAATATTCTCACAATAAGCTAATTAGCTCAATTGGAGCATTTCTAGCATGTTTGGTTGAAATTGGAAATTTACATTTTTCAGTTTTGTCAGACAATTGCAATATTCTCACAATAAGCTAATTAGCTCAATTGGAGCATTTCTAGCATGTTTGGTTGAAATTGGAAATTTACATTTTTCAGTTTTGTCAGACGTTTGTAAAATTCTTACAGTAGGCTTATTTGCGCAATTTGAGCATTTCTAGCATGTTTGGTTGAAATTGGAAATTTACAATTTTCAGTGTTGTCAGACGTTTGTAATATTCTCACAATAAGCTAATTAGCTCAATTGGAGCATTTCTAGCATGTTTGGTTGAAATTGGAAATTTTTATTTTTCTGTTTTGTCAGACGTTTGTAATATTCTCACAATAAGCTAATTAGCTCAAATGGAACATTTCTAGCATGTTTGGTTGAAATCGGAAATTTACATTTTTCACTTTTGTCAGACAATTGCAATATTCTCACAATAAGCTAATTAGCTCAATTGGAGCATTTCTAGCATGTTTGGTTGAAATTGGAAATTTACATTTTTCACTTTTGTCAGACAATTGCAATATTCTCACAATAAGCTAATTAGCTCAATTGGAGCATTTCTAGCATGTTTGGTTGAAATTGGAAATTTACATTTTTCAGTTTTGTCAGACGTTTGTAATATTCTCACAATAAGCTAATTAGCTCAATTGGAGCATTTCTAGCATGTTTGGTTGAAATTGGAAATTTACATTTTTCACTTTTGTCAGACGTTTGTAATATTCTCACAATAAGCTAATTAGCTCAATTGGAGCATTTCTAGCATGTTTGGTTGACATTGGAATTTTACATTTTTCAGTTTTGTCAGACAATTGCAATAGTCTCACAATAAGCTAATTAGCTCAATTGGAGCATTTCTAGCATGTTTGGTTGAAATTGGAAATTTACATTTTTCAGTTTTGTCAGACGTTTGTAAAATTCTTACAGTAGGCTTATTTGCGCAATTTGAGCATTTCTAGCATGTTTGGTTGAAATTGGAAATTTACAATTTTCAGTGTTGTCAGACGTTTGTAATATTCTCACAATAAGCTAATTAGCTCAATTGGAGCATTTCTAGCATGTTTGGTTGAAATTGGAAATTTTTATTTTTCTGTTTTGTCAGACGTTTGTAATATTCTCACAATAAGCTAATTAGCTCAAATGGAACATTTCTAGCATGTTTGGTTGAAATCGGAAATTTACATTTTTCACTTTTGTCAGACAATTGCAATATTCTCACAATAAGCTAATTAGCTCAATTGGAGCATTTCTAGCATGTTTGGTTGAAATTGGAAATTTACATTTTTCACTTTTGTCAGACAATTGCAATATTCTCACAATAAGCTAATTAGCTCAATTGGAGCATTTCTAGCATGTTTGGTTGAAATTGGAAATTTACATTTTTCAGTTTTGTCAGACGTTTGTAATATTCTCACAATAAGCTAATTAGCTCAATTGGAGCATTTCTAGCATGTTTGGTTGAAATTGGAAATTTACATTTTTCACTTTTGTCAGACGTTTGTAATATTCTCACAATAAGCTAATTAGCTCAATTGGAGCATTTCTAGCATGTTTGGTTGACATTGGAATTTTACATTTTTCAGTTTTGTCAGACAATTGCAATAGTCTCTCAATAAGCTAGTTAGCTCAATTGGAGCAATTCTAGCATGTTTGGTTGAAATTGGAAATTTACATTTTTCAGTGTTGTCAGATGTTTGTAATATTCTCACAATAAGCTAATTAGCTCAATTGGAGCATTTCTAGCATGTTTGGTTGAAATTGGAAATTTACATTTTTCAGTTTTGTCAGACGTTTTTAATATTCTCACAATAAGCTAATTAGCTCAATTGGAGCATTTCTAGCATGTTTGGTTGAAATTGCAAATTTACATTTTTCACTTTTGTCAGACAATTGCAATATTCTCACAATAAGCTAATTAGCTCAATTGGAGCGTTTCTAGCATGTTTGGTTGAAATTGGAAATATACATTTTTCAATTTTGTTAGACGTTTGTAATATTCTCACAATAAGCTAATTAGCTCAATTGGAGCATTTCTAGCATGTTTGGTTGAAATTGGAAATTTACATTTTTCACTTTTGTCAGACAATTGCAATATTCTCACAATAAGCTAATTAGCTCAATTGGAGCATTTCTAGCATGTTTGGTTGAAATTGGAAATTTACATTTTTCACTTTTGTCAGACAATTGCAATATTCTCACAATAAGCTAATTAGCTCAATTGGAGCATTTCTAGCATGTTTGGTTGAAATTGGAAGTTTACATTTTTCACTTTTGTCAGACAATTGCAATATTCTCTCATTAAGCTAATTAGCTCATTTGGAGCATTTCTAGCATTTTTGGTTGAAATTAGAAATTTACATTTTTCAGTGTTGTCAGACGTTTGTAATATTCTCACAATAAGCTAATTAGCTCAATTGGAGCATTTCTAGCATGTTTGGTTGAAATTGGAAATTTACATTTTTCAGTTTTGTCAGACAATTGCAATATTCTCACAATAAGCTAATTAGCTCAATTGGAGCATTTCTAGGATGTTTGGTTGAAATTGGAAATTTACATTTTTCAGTTTTGTCAGACGTTTGTAAAATTCTTACAGTAGGCTTATTTGCGCAATTTGAGCATTTCTAGCATGTTTGGTTGAAATTGGAAATTTACATTTTTCAGTGTTGTCAGACGTTTGTAGTATTCTAACAATGAGCTAATTAGCTCAATTGGAGCATTTCTAGCATGTTTGGTTGAAATTGGAAATTTACATTTTTCACTTTTGTCAGACAATTGCAATATTCTCACAATAAGCTAATTAGCTCAATTGGAGCATTTCTAGCATGTTTGGTTGAAATTGGAAATTTACATTTTTCAATTTTGTTAGACGTTTGTAATATTCTCACAATATGCTAATTAGCTCAATTGGAGCATTTCTAGCATGTTTGGTTGAAATCGGAAATCTACATTTTTCAGTTTTGTCAGACGTTTGTAGTATTCTCACAATAAGCTAATTAGCTCAATTGGAGCATTTCTAGCATGTTTGGTTGAAATTGGAAATTTACATTTTTCACTTTTGTCAGACAATTGCAATATTCTCACAATAAGCTAATTAGCTCAATTGGAGCATTTCTAGCATGTTTGGTTGAAATTGGAAATTTACATTTTTCACTTTTGTCAGACAATTGCAATATTCTCACAATAAGCTAATTAGCTCAATTGGAGCATTTCTAGCATGTTTGGTTGAAATTGGAAATTTACATTTTTCACTTTTGTCAGACCATTGCAATATTCTCACAATAAGCTAATTAGCTCAATTGAAGCATTTCTAGCATGTTTGGTTGAAATTGGAAATTTACATTTTTCAGTTTTGTCAGACGTTCGTAAAATTCTTACAGTAGGCTTTTTGCGCAATTTCAGCATTTCTAGCATGTTTGGTTGAAATTGGAAATTTACATTTTTCACTTTTGTCAGACGTTTGTAGTATTCTAACAATGAGCTAATTAGCTCAATTGGAGCATTTCTAGCATGTTTGGTTGAAATTGGAAATTTACATTTTTCACTTTTGTCAGACAATTGCAATATTCTCACAATAAGCTAATTAGCTCAATTGGAGCATTTCTAGCATGTTTGGTTGAAATTGGAAATTTACATTTTTCAATTTTGTTAGACGTTTGTAATATAGGATGAGGTCTAATAAAAACTAGGAGCAAATAATAACCATTATGTAAAAACAGAAAAAGGTATTTTCAAGTAAACAGTGATATCTCTGCCAACCTGAACATACATGTAGTTGCGCCATCTAAAAAGAAGTGATCGGGCAAATAGCAGTTGAAGACATAGGTGAAGACATTCTTCATGCTGTTGAGATCATTGAACATCCTACCTGGCTAATCGGGTGTAGCCCCTGGGACAAACCTGCAGTGTGGTAATGATTATGCTAAATGATGTTTTGAAAAAGTATTAAAATTCCTTTTTATGAATTCCATGTGCAAAGTGAATTATTTTAGCAGAAATTATAATGACTAAGTAGCATTTGCTATTATGAAGTTTGCAAAAATCTTTTTTCAATTTTTTTGTCATTTGCATTCATTTGTGCTTATTTATTTGAGGCTATCAAAGTAGAATTCACATTCACACTTTATTCTGCACTTTATGATATTTGTATGCAATGCACTTGTAGATGATTGGAATGGAGAAATATATTCAGAACACCTCTTTGCAGATAATTCAACTGAATATTCCATAGTATCTTTTTAATTTGCTTTCCCTAACTCTTTCGACAGTTTAAATTCAGTAATATATACCAAGCATATGGTTCAAAACATCTAACATTAGTATACACCTGCATGTTGTCTTTTTATATTGATATTCAACTTTTTCATAATGAAGCCATGCCATGTTTTGAACATTTCTTTTATTTTTAGCACCTAAGATTGTCATCTACAACAATGCTTGTGCATTACCCAGGTGTGCTCTCAATCGAAATCCGGGCTTCTTCAGAGAGACAAAGTTTCTGGTAGATAGATTTTACTGGCACAACCATACTGGTAAGTGGCGTATAAATATAGTCATCATAAATAGTATAACAGTATTTAGTAATATTGTTATATTACATTTTTTGCTATATTACAATATTTGCGTCATTGAGAGACGCATCTGTATTGCTGATCATGCTTGACTAATTCTGATTTCAGGATGCTGTGGTGTATATAATATAAATGCATACGACCATCTAAAAACTATCAACACTCAAGTTGAAGAGCAACGGAACGCAACACTTGTGAAGCTAAAATCTTCTATAAGCTATCAGCATCAAGACAAATTCTTTCTTAGCTTACAAACATTCTTATCCTTCCGTAACATAATCCATTCACTTCAACTACGAGAGGCACTTACTAACTCTGAGTTTATTATTAAGCAGCTGGTACATGTATCTTTCCTAAAATGAACTTTGAATAAGGTGATTTGCAGTTAGAATTTATTAGTATTTTAAATGGCAATCTAAAAAGCTATTATTCTACTAGATTTTATTTTTCATCTTGCATTTCATCTCAGGGTTTGGTGTTAGCCAAATGTATAAAATTTTTTTACTTAAACCATTAGTTAATGTTTTTATTCATATTTCTTTATTTCGCTAGAAATAAAGCTGGTACCCACTTGGCATTTAATTCCTTGTTTAAAATCTGATTTTTTTTATGGATATGTCCGAATGCCACTGTAGGAAAGCTCCATAAAACTGATTGGTAACCAAGGGGATAATACATATTAGACAAGTTCAAATCATGAAAGGAATTTTGTGAAACTTGTTGTTTGAGTTGCTTGTCCGCGGGCAGGCAACTCCAGCAAGGTTGTTCACACGACTTGAACTAATGTTAGACATCCATGCAGTAATTTTTAGTGCGGAAATACAGTCTTTTGACCCATCAATTGATAATGTGTTTGCACATATGGAACAAGTTGTAGATGAGATGCTTGTGACAAAGCAGAGAATGCCGTCAGACATACAAATATGTCTGACTGCATGTTTGTATTTGGAGTTGCCTTTTCAATAAAATTGTAAATTCTGATATTGCATAGATATATGTTAAACTAACCATTACAAAACTCCGCCAGATTATTAATAAGAATTTTATATCAAAATATTTTTATAACGTTAAAGTAAAAACCTGTATGTATAGGTTGTTTATTAAAATAAAAGGAGGACAACTTCTGTAAAGAAACTATCCAGTTGCTAAGATAGCCTAATTGCAAAGTTTGTCATCAATTTTCTTTCCGACAATAGCAATACTGCTTGTTAATAAATAATATCACTTGCGTGATGATTATTATAATATATTTTTTAAAGCATTGAATTTGGTGATAAAAAAAGTAAAAGTAGCAAGACGTATGTATAATGCATACATGTTCGAAAGTTAGAATTGTCCTAGTTATGTAATTATTATAGCAGTCAACTGATATTGCTTAATTAACGATTAATAAGAATTCGTGATGCACCATTTTTTCACAAAATGTTTTCAACTAGCAGATTACCATAAAATTTGACAACAAAGAAATTTTTTTTCAATACAGCCAATTTGAAGATTTTCAGTTCGCTTAACATCTTCAATTTTTTATTGTTAGTTCTCTGTATAACAACGGGACATCTGCGATTGGAGTGGTTTGAGTCTGATACAAAAGGGACTAGCTGTAAAACACACCGCAGATTTCCATTGTTTTCACCCTATCATTGACATGCAGGAATGCTTACGACACGTATAAAAACTGTGTGATCAGGGCAAACATTTTCAGTAGACCATATATATGGAGTTGTTTTACGGTATGAAAGACCACTGTCAATAGAACTTAAGCTATGTGTGTGTCTGTTCTGGTGGACAGGTGAAAACGTTTTATGAAAAGGTATTCTAACCTGAAATACTTTAATAAGAAATCATGACCACCCCTAACTTCACGGATACTGTTAACATGACGGATTACCATAAAACTTGACATTGCAGCCTATAATCGTGAAATATCATGATCCAAACGATTTTAATAAGAAATTGTACCTCAAACACAATACAAACCAAAAAGACAATAAACCTACAGATGTATAAACCACTAGCTAGGAAAACCAATGAAGTCTTAATATCATTCGACAAAACAGTTTTCAAGTCAACCAGAGCTCATCTATTCACCATGTAAACATAGTTTACTCTAGTTTTCCAACAGATCAAATTTGCAAGAATGTTGAGCTAATAAATTTCATATAAGTCAGTATGTCGTATGCTTATACAACTGTGTAAGTGAACATGTATAAAGTGAAGTATATATATAAAGCAGTCCAATGAATGCTATCGAAGCAGATGGTTCTGAGGCACTTCAACTAAATAATTCAAAAAACTTTAACAAGGTAAAATAAAATTATTTGAAGTTAGCTTGTAGCCTTAATATGCATCAGAATCTTATAGAGTCAATACTGTATTCAATAGTAAAAATTGTGATTCCACATGAACACAAGGCCCTGGGTGTATTGAGCAAAAGAATTATCTCCCCTTGATTTATTTTCACTGTGAGTTGAATAAGAGGTCCCATTTATAGTTTAAGCATTAGGACCGTTTTATCTTATAGCCCGATTCTCTATCAACCTCAGATGAACATTGAGTTCCCAGAAAGTGAATCAAATGCATGCGCTAAGTAATAGAGTTGTCTCTTCTTAGACTATACTCTGGTTGCATTCAATAATAGAGTTGCCTCTCTTTATTCAATATACTGACAGCTAATGATTTCTCAGCAAAATATGAATATTCACCGAGTTTTCATTGCAGTGATTCCACTATGAACAGGTTATCTACACATGTCTTTTGTGGGTCGATCTTTCATCGATAGTTTTTCCATGAGCATTCCTCGAGTTTCATCAATCAAAATCAGTCCACATAATCTACTGAGGTCAACCCATGGCTATATTTTTTTGATCATATAATATATTGACTTTTTATCAATCAACTCATGAATCTATACAGTATGAAGATAATATTTGTTGATAGGGTTGATCTTTCTAACTGGCAATCTAATTGCATTTTCATGATCTAGCGAGGTCATCTATATTTTGGTCAATCACCCACTGTATCGACCTTTTGCTTGTCAATTTATGAATGCATACCGTACGAGATAATTTTTTGTTGAAAGCATCGAGCTTTCAAATTGCAGTAATATAATTGCATTTATATAATTTAGTGATGTTATCTATTTTGTCAACATATGGATATATAACATACAAAGATAATACTTGGACAAAATTAGCTCCCTCTTGATCTATAATGATTTGAGCATTAATAATAGCCATTCATCTCATAATAAATGTTATCATTCTCGATGGCATCTCTCGAGTATCAGTAGCCTTAGAACTGGTTAATGAACAGGTGGCATGCCATCACGCCGTCACATCTTTTCCTAGCCATTCTTAAACTGCTGGAAGTCAAACAGTGACTCATTGTTAATATATCAATAGTTGATGCACTGGTTAGTGCCTCGCTCTACTAGGAATATAAAACTATATTTTACCCTACAGGATGAAATTATTCGTGGAATTGAATTTCGCGAAAATGGTCTTTTCAAGCATATTCGCGGACTAAATTATTCGCGGATGAACACATTCGCAAATAAATTAATCCGTGAAAGCAGTTAGCAATAGAGTAAGACCTTCACATGTGTATACCACTTGTTTAGGTTTATATTTAGCTGAGAAATTTATGTTTGTATGAAATTTATTTTTTGCCGCATTCAGAGATTTTCATGAATGTTCATCGATGTGAAAGCCTTTAGTGAACCAACAATTTGTGGTGGTAAGTTATGAGTTTTTTCAACGTATAGAACTGCAAGAGATTTTTTCAATGATGATGCCATGCCAAATTCCGAATAACTTGCGACAAGGTTGAAAAATTTGGCAAAGACGTGTGATGCATTAGCAATGGGCTTACATGTATTTCAAAGCCCCAGCGGCGATTTGAAAAAATTTGGAACTTGGCTATGTTTACTAACTCTGTCTAGCAGCTAGTTTTCAATTTGAGGTGCAGTCATACTTCGACATACGCGCTTAATGCGTTCCGAGACTGAGCTCGTATGTCAATTTACTCGCATGTTGGTGCAATCTATTTACATATAGAACAATTAAATATGCAATAATTGGTTTCTATACTTTAAAAATGCTAATAAAACACTCAAAACAAGATATTGTAACAGAAAAAACATGTTGGTTATTGTCCTAACTTACCACATGCTTTCAAAAAGTAACAAATAAAAAAACAAGGCAAGAGGAAATGTGATTAATTAAAATGTAAAATTAAATACATACAGTAGCAGCTAACGCTAGCATTTGCCAGAGAGGGCGATATACGTGTTATTCTTTGTTACAACAGTTGACTTTGATAAATTTGGGTTTTATCAAAGCCTTCAAAGACAAACTTAAAAGCAAACCTAAAAGCAAACTTTCATTTTTCGTAATTGAAATTTCTTCGGCGTTTATAGTTTGAGGTTTCTCGCTAGTTAGCTAGTTTTTCCTTTGTTTCACTTTCACGACTAGCCGGCCGTTTTAAGATAAACCTATCTAAAGACATTTGCATTTGTTGCCCTTTTAACGTGCTGCGATTAGAACGAACACTGGTGTCGTCACAAAGGGTTAATGCACGACCACTAGCCAATTTGTCCGAAAGTCTATTTTTATAGATAGCACCGACCTTTTTACATAGGCCTTTTTGCTTTTATCGAAACATCGTTTCAGTTACGCTGTCTTCGACCAATTGTTTATCCAATGCCTGAGCGGTCTTTCCGTCAGCGTTCGTGAAGATCGCTGCGTCGTTTAGAAACTATGATTAGTCCTTTTGCAAACTAAATGCCCTGAATATAACCCTTCGGTTTGATAATTGTATATCTTACTCCCGGCCAATGCATCAAGACTTTCATCTATTCGCGGCAATGGATGACAGTCTTATTCTGTGACGGAATTCGATTGGTGGAATTCAATACAAAACCGCCAGTTTCCATCTTTAGGAAACTCTTTGTGGGCAGGCAACTCCAGCAAGGTTCACATGATTTGAACTAATGTTAGGCATCCATGCAGTAATTTTCTAGTGCGAAAATACAGTCTTTTGACCCATCAATTGATAATGTGTTTGCACATATGGAACAAGTTGTAGATGAGATGCTTGTGACAAAACAGAGAATTCCGTCAGACATACAAATATGTCTGACTGCATGTTTGTATTTAGAGTTGCCTTTTCAATAGAATTGTAATTTCTGATACTGCATAGATATATGTTAAACTAACCATTACAAAACTCAGCCAGATTATTAATAAGATTATGATATCAAAATATTTTTATAAGGTTAAAGCAAAAACCTGTATGTATAGGTTGTTTATTAAAATAAAGGGAGGAAAACTTCTGTAAAGAAACTATCCAAATGCTGAGATAGCCTAATTGCAAAGTTTTTCATCAATTTTTTGTCCGACAATAGCAATACTGCTTGTTAATAAATGATATCACTTGCGTGATGATTATTATGATATACTTTTTTAAAGCATTGAATTTGGTGATGAAATAAAGTAAAAGTAGCAAGATGTATATATAATGCATACATGTTCGAAAGTTAGAATTGTCCTAGTTATGTAATTATTATAGCAGTCAACTGATATTGCTTAATTAACGATCAATTAGAATTTGTGATGTACCATTTTTTCACAAAATGTTTTCAACTAGCAGATTACCATAAAATTTGACAACAAAGAAATTTTTTTTCAATACAGCCAATTTGAAGATTTTCAGTTTGCCTAACATTTTCAATTTTATTGTTAGTTCTCTGTATAACAACAGGACATCTCCGATTGGAGTGGTTTGAGTCTGATACAATAGGGACTAGCTGCAAAACACACCGCAGATTTCCATTGTTTTCACCCTATCATTGACATGCAGGAATGCTTTCGACACGTATAAAAATAGTACAATCAGGGCAAACAGTTTTAGTAGACCGTATACATGGAGTTGTTTTACGGTATAAAAGACCACTGTCAGTAGAACTTTAGCTGTGTGTGTGTGTGTCTGTTCTGGTGGACAGGTAAAAACGTTTTATGAAAAGGTATTCTAACCTAAAACACTTTAATAAAACATCATGACTACCCGTAACTTCATGGATACTTTTAACATGACGGATTACCATAAAACTTGACATTGCAGCCTATAATCGTGGAATATCATGATCCGACCGATTTTAATAAGGAATTGTACCTCAAACATAATACAAACCGTATAGACAATAAACCTACAGATGTATAAACCACTAGCTAGGAAAACCAATGAAGTTTTAATATCATTCGACAAAACAGTTTTCAAGTGAACCAGAGCTCATCTATTCATCATGTGAACATACATGTAGTTTACCCTAGTTTTCCAACAGATCAAATTTGCCAAAATGTTGAGCTAATAAATTTTATATAAGTCAGTATGTCGTATGCTTATACAACTGTGTAAGTGAACATATATAAAGTGAAGTATATATATAAGGCAGTCCAATGAATGCTATCGAAGCAGACAGTTCTGAGGCACTTCAACTAAATAATTCAAAAAACTTTAACAACGTTAAATAAAATGATTTGAAGTTAGCTTGTAGCCTTAATATGCATCAGAATCTTATAGAGTCAATACTGTAATCAATAGTAAAAATTGTGATATCACATGAACAGAAGGACCTGAGTGTATTGAGCAAAAGAATTATCTTCCCTTGATTTATTTTCACTGTGAGTTGAATAAGAGGTCCCATTTATAGTTTAAGCATTAGGACCGTTTCATCTTAAAACCCGATTCTCTATCAACCTCAGATGAACATTGAGTTCACAGAAAGTGAATCAAATGCATGCGCTAAGTAATAGAGTTGTCTCTTCTTAGACTATACTCTGGTTGCATTCAATAATAGAGTTGCCTCCCTTTTTCAATATATTGACAGCTAATGATTTCTCAGCAAAATATAAATATTCACCGAGTTTTCATTGCAGTGATTCCACTATGAACGGTTTATCTACACATGTCTTTTGTGAAGGTCAAAGTTGTGGTTGCAAACATAAATGCCACATTAGATCTAAATAGTAGACCGACGACCTAAACGCATAAGATTCACCGGAGGACGGCTCGGCCTATTCAACCTTGCCAGCTACTTCCAATTTAGCCTTCTATGCTTAGCCTTACGCATTACCGGGGCGACAGCATCAAAAGGACAACCAAACAACCCCATGATTTGCGGCACAGGAGAAAATGATTCTCCACAAACATTTTGAGTAGAACAAGAATACGAATGCTCAACGGACACCAGCAAACAATCAGACATGGCACCCCAGAAATTTAACGTTACTACCTACAAGAAGAATATGATCAAGCAAAAGACTATCGCCTACCGGTGCACGAAGTTCACCGCACATGTCACGACACAAATTTAATTTTTCAGAGACATTAATACCAGGACAACCTCAAGCAGAACCCAGAAAGTAACCTTAGAAGAATGCACTGACATGGTAATACATAAGAAGTGCTAAGCTGGATTTTTACATAGAGGAGATGGAATGTATATTACGAATGAACCAACCAACGCCATGTATGTATGGTGCTGCCAACAGAAAACCTTCAGCGCTAAGCAATGCAGTTATGTGGCAACTTACCTATACAAGAGACACGGATCTGACAAATTTTAAAGTACAACCGGAGACGTCATTTACTGCAATTACAACAACGGCTCTTGTGAATTAAACGACAGATCAATGCTTATGTGGGACCTGGACATAGTCGAAACATGTGAATACCCGCCATGGTTCAACGAAAAAGAATAATTTTTCGACGCACATTTTGTCTCCAATAAACAAGATTTAGCTCTGACATTTTATAACTCGAGACTGAATTCACATAAAGGCTGTAACAACTCTAATGTTTCGCTTTCGGACCAAGGCCTTATAGTGAAATTTCTCACACCATTGACGAATGTCACAATTAACGATACGATAAAGGCAAGAGTATCAGCAGTGGGTCAAAACGCTGCCTTCTTCAATACAATGCTACAGTCACTTGCCTACCAGCAAACTAAGATGACTCAAAAACTATTTTGGTCAGCTTACTTCTACGCCTCCTACAATCTAGCTGAGATTTTACAGATAGTTACCATGCTAATAGGAGAACACGCGACACTCAGCGCAAGATATTTACTGGGAAACCCAAATGTTATTGCTACAACAGGTCCGGGTTTCCTCCAAGTTTACCATTGTACTATACTTAACTACAGTCAATACGAAATACTGCCAATGGAAAAGAATAACTGCAAAGAATTTATTCCGATGATGATCAAAACAGCCGGTACAGAAAAAATTGGATATTTCAATCCAAAAGACAATGTGATACACCCAGACACCTATACAGTCAATTGCAAGACAAAAGAGGCACATTGATGATGCTGGAAGGTAACATCTCTGAATACTTTCCGAACGGGACGATTTCGCCAATTAAGGAAGCCACCGACTTGAGCATTCCGTACATCAACCTCTGCAGCCAGCCCCTACAAATACAAGAAACAATATTTAGCAGAGCACATATGTTAAGATGGTCAAACACAGACGAATACGGAGAACTGAATGAAATCCTATCTACCTTAGACAGACAGAAAAGAGTACTAAAGGCTATGGGAATCGTCACGAACCGCCATAACACCCTACATTACAACACTGTAGAGAGCAGAGAGAAACTATTTGGCCCTTCACTATTCAGCTTTTTATTTGGAGGACACGTAACCTCAGGTTATGAGCTCTGGACGTTCGCTTGCAACATCATTCTTACATTAATGGTTTTATCAACAGTCATCGGAGGAATCACAAAAGGATGCTTTGTGTACAGAGCAAGGAAGAGTGCAACGGTAAACGCTTTACATGTGGAGACGGCACTGGAACTAACCGACATGCCCGAACGAGAAGACGAATCTGAAAAATAGTTCGATGA
This sequence comes from Watersipora subatra, assembly GCF_963576615.1. Taxonomy (NCBI): domain Eukaryota; kingdom Metazoa; phylum Bryozoa; class Gymnolaemata; order Cheilostomatida; family Watersiporidae; genus Watersipora; species Watersipora subatra. Next base: position 20,002,092 of record NC_088718.1, on the reverse strand, counting down.
TGACCCATCCGCACCACCGGAAGACTTAGAAATCGAATTATCATTAGAAGACTTAAGCAGTGCATCACCATCATATAAACCCTACCTACCCAAATACTCACGACCAGGAGCAACTGACGAAAAGCGTGAATGATTGAGGGCATGGAATGACTACTTTTCGCAGGCATACAATATACAAACTTCGCGAAGATAACCCGAACAGGTTAATGGTGTTACCAAAGCCTCAAATAAAGATTGTAGAAGAGCCACAATAGATGTGAAGATCAATGGATTTATCTGCACATCACTCGTCGACGCAGAAGCTACGATAAGCCTTATCAATACAAGACTTGCTCGCGATGTTAATGTTAATGTGCACAGGAAGACCACTTTTCATAGGCAGTGGAAGGTAGCAGAAAACTTTGCCTGCATAGCCATCCGACTCGGTTTCTTTCATAACTCGAGGCTGGAGTACATCTTGTCTCATATCTATGAAAATACAACAATAAAGGATCAATAGGTATAAAAGGATCTTGTTCTACATAACATTCTTGACCAGCTTCCTCAGCTAAAAAGAAGAAAGTAAGACCATTAAAACATGAGTGAATATAAAAACCCACACTTCTGGTCAAGAGGGACAGCCATACCTCCTACTGGCGCTAAACCTTCATATATGAGAGCAATCTTTAAGGCGTCCCAATCGCCCATTGAAGAAGTGACCAGCCAGTGAACAGATCGGTCAAGCACTCTGTCGGACAGTCCGAGAAAATGACATACCTCTATGCTCTGCTTGTACCTCATCTGCAACACACGATTCATTCAGTACATTCTACATATTCACATATCTATATATTTTCTGGTAGCATTCTATAAATATTATTTAAGAGTATGTTATACATTGTTTGATGGTAACTTGAATGCACTATGGTAGTACCAAAAATATGCTATGTTAGTATCCTGGATACACAATAATAGCTAATATTAATAACAATAACAGTAACAGCTAACAACAATAGGATACACTCTGTCTTCACCTGCCAACTCCACCTGCCAATAGCGCTATCTTAGAAACCTAAAGCCCGTTTTAACGGTTAAATACGTTTAAACGCCTTCACTTCTATATCTAATTGTTTTTACACAAAATCTTTATTGACAAAATAAATATGCAATGAGCCAGGTAATGGAGCTGCTCCTACGGCAAGCAGACGAGGTCTAATAAATATGCAATGAGCCAGGCAATTGTCTGCAATGCACTTGTAGATAATTGGAATGGAGAAATATATTCAGAACACCTCTTTGCAGATAATTCAACTGAAGATTCCATAGTATCTTTTTAATTTGCTTTCCCTAACTCTTTCGACAGTTTAAATTCAGTAATATATACCAAGAATATGGTTCAAAACATCTAACATTAGTATACACCTGCATGTTGTCTTTTTATATTGATATTCAACATTTTCATAATGAAGCAATGCCATGTTTTGAACATTTCTTTTATTTTTAGCACCTAAGATTGTCATCTACAACAATGCTTGTGCATTACCCAGGTATGCTCTCAATCGAAATCCGGCCTTTTTCAGAGAGACAAAGTTTCTGGTATATAGATTTCACTGACACAACCATACTGGTAAGCGGCGTATAAATATAGTCATCATAAATAGTATAACAGTATTTGGTAATATTGTTATATTACATTTTTTGCTATATTACAATATTTGCGTCATTGAGAGACGCATCTGTATTGCTGATCATGCTTGACTAATTCTGATTTCAGGATGCTGTGGTGGATATAATATAAATGCATACGACCATCTAAAAACTATCAACACTCAAGTTGCAGAGCAACGGAACGCAACACTTGTGAAGCTAAAATCTTCTATAAGCTATCAGCATCAAGACAAATTCTTTCTTAGCTTACAAACATTCTTATCCTTCCGTAACATAATCCATTCACTTCAACTACGAGAGGCACTTACTAACTCTGAGTTTATTATTAAGCAGCTGGTACATGTATCTTTCCAAAAATAAACTTTGAATAAGGTGATTGCAGTTAGAATTTATTAGTATTTTGAATGGCAATCTAAAAAGCTATTAATCTACTAGAATTTATTTTTCATCTTGCATTTTATCTCAGGGTTTGGTGTTAGCCAAATGTATAAAATTTTTTTACTTAAACCATTAGTTAATGTTTTCATTTATATTTCTTTATTTTGCTAGAAATAAAGCTGGTACCCACTTGGCATTTAATTCCTTGTTTAAAATCTGATTTTTATGGATATGTCCGAATGCCACTGTAGCAAAACTCAATAAGACTGATTGGTAACCAAAGGGATAATACATATTAGACAAGTTCAAATCATGAAAGGAATCTTGTGAAGCTTGTTGTTTGAGTTGCTTGTCCGCGGGCAGGCAACTCTAACAAGGTTGTTCACATGATATGAACTAATGTTAGACATTCATGCAGTAACTTTCTTGTGCGGAAATACAGTCTTTTGACCCATCAAATACCATAGAACCTTACAATAGATCAGATACTATTGAACCTTATAATATATCAGATATCATAGAACTTTACAACTGATCAAATAACATAGAACAATAGAGAAAATTCATAGCTTTCTATCAATGCTAGTCATTTTTTAATGTTTACACACAAAATTAAAATTACCTTTAGTCAGGAAAAATGGAAGAACTCTAGGAACGTACCTCAAGCTGAATCATTATTTCGCAATTCATGAATTTATACTCTTGCTGATCGGAACTGCCTGCAAAATTGTCACAATTTATCGGTTGGCGACAACTGCAAATGGTGCAGGTATAGAACTTGGCATGAAAGTTTAGGTATAACTGACATTCCTCCTCGGCGAGCACTAAAGAAAACAGGGAAATGTGACAATTCTATAGTGCAACAGTGTATAGCAGCTCCACAGTTTACCACTTGAAAAAAATATAACAGATCTCTTGTGTTACTAACTACTAGTAATAGGTGTTTTCTCACAGCAGTAAGTAATATCAACTTGAACTGTATTTTGGTGCTACACTAGGTAACTCTATGCGCAAACATAGAGTTACCTAGCGTAGCACAAAAAATGTATTAAAGTAAAAATACAGCCGTCACTGTCTTTACCAATAAGATTTTACCATCATAGTTTTATTACTCTACTTCAACCTTCTAAATCTAATGGTTAGTTATCGATACAACATTTGCTGTACTCTAACTGTATGTAGGGCAAACCTGACATTAGCTCATTTACCATAGAACTTTGCAATTGATCAGGTACCATAGCACCTTACAATAGAAAAAATACATAGCTTTCTATCAATGCTAGTCACTTTTCATATGTTCACGCGCAAAACAAAAATTACCTTTAGTTAGGAAAAATGGAAAAACTTTAGAAACGTACCTCAAGCCTAATCATGATTTCGCAATTCATGATTTTACACTCTTGCTGATCAGAACTGCCTTCAAAATTGTCACAATCTATCGTGTGGCGATAACTGTAGATGGTGCAGGTATAGAACTTGGCATGAAAGTTTAGGTATAAATGACGTTCCTCCACGGCGAGCACTAAAGAAAACAGGGAAATGTGACATTTCCATAGTGCAACAGTATATAGCAGCTCATCAGTTTACCACCTGAAAGAAATATAACAGATCTCTTGTGTTACTAACTACTATTAATAGATGTTTTGTCACAGCAGTAAGTAATAGCCTATCAACTTGAGCTGTATTTTTGTGCTACGCTAGGGAATTCTATGTGTAAACATAGAGTTACCTAGCGTAGCACAAAAAATGTATTAAAGTAAAAATACAGCCGTCACTGTCTTCACCAATAAGATTTTACCATCATAGTTTTATTACTCTACTTCAACATTCTAAATCTAATGGTTAGTTATCGATACAACCTTTGCTGTACTCTAACTGTATGAAGGGCGAATCTGACAATAGCTCAGTTACCATAGAACTTTGAAATTGATCAAGTACCAAAAACCTTACAATAGCTCAGGTACTACAGAGCTTTACAATACATCAGGTACCATAAAGCTTTATAATAGATAAGATACCGTAGAACCTAACAATATATCAGGTACAATAGATGATTGTTCAACTTATAGAATAAAGAAGTAACTTGTACTGGTAAGTATCAGCATTACTTACAACAGCTTAACACTTTCACTATACCTGAACCATTAATATTTAATTTAGCACCTACAAGTTAAGTAGAAGTGCACAAACTAAACATAGTCAAAATAGAATAATATGACAAGCAAATTCAACACAGATGTTTATTTGAAAAAAACTGTTTTAAAACTATCTTGTGATGTCCATTCTGCATTTTCAGGTTGGCTGGTACCTTTGCAGTAGAGAACAGCGAGCTGACTTTTTGGATTTATCAGATCTTGTGGGAAGTTGAGCTTTTTACCAGTAGGTGTTACTGGTATGACAATAAGCGGGTGTATGGTAACTGGTATGGTAAGCGTGTGACCTCATTAAGGTTGATAACAGCTTGTCCTCGCTGTCAAAGGCATGCAGAAGCATAAGGTTCCAAATGTCCTCTGCTACTCTGAATTAAAGAAAAAATAACCATGTCATAAAAACCAATCATATGTTAACTAGTTTCAAAAGAATTCTCAACTTTAACCAGATGTGAAGCAATTGAACAGTTTCTTTTTCAGTGAATAATTTAGTGAGCATACTCAATGAATAATATGCAACATCTGCATTCTATGCTATCATAAAAGTCGTGTCCTTTTGTCTGTCTGAAACCACAATTACAGGTTTAGAAAAACATTACATTGCGTAGGATTCGAATTTGCAACCTTAAATCCGCTACACCGAAACAGATTAGCTACCATAGAACCTTACAATATATCAGATACCATTGAACCTTATAATATATCAGATATCATAAAACTTTACAATTGATCAGGTACCATAGAACCTTACAATCGAGAAAATAGTACCACAGAGCCTTACAATATATCAGATACCATAAAGCTTCATAATAGATAAGATACCATAGAACCTAACAATATATCAGGTACAATAGATGATTGTTCAACTTATAGAATAAAGAAGTAACTTGTACTGGTAAATATCAGCATTACTTACAAGAGCTTAACACTTTCACTATATCTGAACCAATAATATTTGAATTAGCACCTACAAGTTAAGTAAAAGTGCACAAACTAAACATAGTCAGAATAGAATAATATGGAAACCAAATTCAACAGTCTTGTGTATTTGAAAACAACTGTTTTAAAACTGTCTTGTGGTGTCAATTCTGCATTGTCAGGTTGGCTGGTACCTTTGCAGTAGAGAACAGCGAGCTGACTTGTTGGATTTATCAGATCTTGTGGGAAGTTGAGCTTTTTACCAGTAGGTGTAACTGGTATGACAGTAAGCGGGTGTATGGTAACTGGTATGGTAAGCGTGTGACCTCATTAAGGTTGATAACAGCTTGTCCTCGCTGTCAAAGGCATGCAGAAGCATAAGGTTCCGGATGTCCTCTGCTACTCTGAATTAAAAAAAAAATAACCATGTCATAAAAACCAATCATATGTCAACTAGTTTCAAAAGTATTCTCAACTTCAACCAGATGTGAAGCAATTAAACAGTTTCTTTTTCAGTGAATAATAAAGTGAGCATACTCAATGAATAATATGCAACATGCGCATTCTATGCTATCATAAGTGTAGTGTCCTTTTTTCTGTCTGAAGCCACAATTAAAAGTTGGGAAAAATATTACAATGCGTAGGATTCGAATTTGCAACCTTCAATCCACTACACCCAAATAGAATAGATACCATAGAACCTTACAATATATCAGATACCATTGAACCTGATAATATATCAGATATCATAAAACTTTACAATCGGTCCGGTACCATAAAACTTTAAAATAGAGAAAATACATAGCTTTCTATCAATGCTAGTGACTTTTTAAAATTTACACGCAAAATAAAAATTACCTCTAGTCAGGAAAAATGGAACAACTCTAGGAACGTACCTCAAGCTGAATCATTATTTCGCAATTCATGAATTTATACTCTGGCTGATCGGAACTGCCTGCAAAATTGTCACAATTTATCGGTTGGCGACAACTGCAAATAATGCAGGTATAGAACTTGGCATGAAAGTTTAGGTATAACTGACATTCCTCCTCGGCGAGCACTAAAGAAAACAGGGAAATGTGACAATTCTATAGTGCAACAGTGTATAGCAGCTCCACAGTTTACCACTTGAAAAAAATATAACAGATCTCTTGTGTTACTAACTACTAGTAATAGGTGTTTTCTCACAGCAGTAAGTAATATCAACTTGAACTGTATTTTGGTGCTACACTAGGTAACTCTATGCGCAAACATAGAGTTACCTAGCGTAGCACAAAAAATGTATTAAAGTATAAATACAGCCGTCACTGTCTTTACCAATAAGATTTTACCATCATAGTTTTATTACTTTACTTCAACCTTCTAAATCTAATGGTTAGTTATCGATACAACATTTGCTGTACTCTAACTGTATGTAGGGCAAACCTGACATTAGCTCATTTACCATAGAACTTTGCAATTGATCAGGTACCATAGCACCTTACAATAGAAAAAATACATAGCTTTCTATCAATGCTAGTCACTTTTCATATGTTCACGCGCAAAACAAAAATTACCTTTAGTTAGGAAAAATGGAAAAACTTTAGAAACGTACCTCAAGCCTAGTCATTATTTCGCAATTCATGATTTTACACTCTTGCTGATCAGAACTGCCTTCAAAATTGTCACAATCTATCGTGTGGCGATAACTGTAGATGGTGCAGGTATAGAACTTGGCATGAAAGTTTAGGTATAAATGACGTTCCTCCACGGCGAGCACTAAAGAAAACAGGGAAATGTGACATTTCCATAGTGCAACAGTATATAGCAGCTCATCAGTTTACCACCTGAAAGAAATATAACAGATCTCTTGTGTTACTAACTACTAGTAATAGATGTTTTGTCACAGCAGTAAGTAATAGCCTATCAACTTGAGCTGTATTTTTGTGCTACGCTAGGTAATTCTATGTGTAAACATAGAGTTACCTAGCGTAGCACAAAAAATGTATTAAAGTATAAATACCGCCGTCACTGTCTTTACCAATAAGATTTTACCATCATAGTTTTATTACTCTACTTCAACCTTCCAAATCTAATGGTTAGTTATCGATACAACATTTGCTGTACTCTAACTGTATGTAGGGCAAACCTGACATTAGCTCATTTACCATAGAACTTTGCAATTGATCAGGTACCATAGCACCTTACAATAGAGAAAATACATAGCTTTCTATCAATGCTAGTCACTTTTATATGTTTACACGCAAAATAAAAATCACCTTTAGTCAGGAAAAATGGAAAAACTTTAGAAACGTACCTCAAGCCTAATCATTATTTCGCAATTCATGAATTTACACTCTTGCTGATCAGAACTGCCTTCAAAATTGTCACAACCTATCGTGTGGCGATAACTGTAGATGGTGCAGGTATAGAACTTGGCATGAAAGTTTAGGTATAACTGACATTCCTCCACGGCGAGCACTAAAGAAAACAGGGAAATGTGACAGTTCCATAGTGCAACAGTGTATAGCAGCTCATCAGTTTACCACCTGAAAAAAAATATAACAGATCTCTTGTGTTACTAACTACTAGTATTAGATGTTTTGTCACAGCAGTAAGTAATAGCCTATCAACTTGAGCTGTATTTTTGTGCTACGCTAGCAAACTCTATGTGTAAACATAGAGTTACCTAGCGTAGCACAAAAAAAGTATTAAAGTACAAATACAGCTGTCACTGTCTTTACCAATAAGATTTTACCATCATAGTTTTATTACTCTACTTCAACCTTCTAAATATAATGGTTAGTTATCGATACACCATTTGCTGTACTCTAACTGAGTGAAGGGCGAACCTGACAATAGCTCAGTTACTATAGAACTTTGCAAATGATCAGGTACCATAGAACCTTACAATTGATCAAGTACCAAAAACCTTACGATACATCAGGTACTACAGAGCCTTACAATATATCAGGTACCAAAAAGCTTCATAATAGATAAGATCCCATAGAACCTAACAATATATAAGGTACAATAGATGATTGTTTGACTTATAGAATAAAGAAGTAACTTGTACTGGTAAATATCAGCATTACTTACAAGAGCTTAACACTTTCACTATATCTGAACCAATAATATTTGAATTAGCACCTACAAGTTAAGTAAAAGTGCACAAACTAAACATAGTCAAAATAGAATAATATGACAAGCAAATTCAACACTCATGTTTATTTGAAAACAACTGTTTTAAAACTATCTTGTGATGTCAACTCTACATTGTCAGGTTGACTGGTACCTTTGCAGTAGAGAACAGCGAGCTGACTTTTTGGATTTATCAGATCTTGTGGGAAGTTGAGCTTTTTACCAGTAGGTGTTACTGGTATGACAGTAAGCGGGTGTATGGTAACTGGTATGGTAAGCGTGTGACCTCATTAAGGTTGATAACAGCTTGTCCTCGCTGTCAAAGGCATGCAGAAGCAAAAGGTTCCAAATGTCCTCTGCTACTCTGAATTAAAGAAAAAATAACCATGTCATAAAAACCAATCATATGTTAACTAGTTTCAAAAGAATTCTCAACTTTAACCAGATGTGAAGCAATTGAACAGTTTCTTTTTCAGTGAATAATTTAGTGAGCATACTCAATGAATAATATGCAACATGTGCATTCTATGCTATCATATGAGTCGTGTCCTTTTGTCTGTCTGAAACCACAATTACAGGTTTAGAAAAACATTACATTGCGTAGGATTCGAATTTGCAACCTTCAATCCACTACACCCAAATAGAATAGATACCATAGAACCTTACAATATATCAGATACCATTGAACCTGATAATATATCAGATATCATAAAACTTTACAATCGGTCAGGTACCATAAAACTTTAAAATAGAGAAAATACATATCTTTCTATCAATGCTAGCCACTTATTAAAATTTACACGCAAAATAAAAATTACTTTTAGTCAGGAAAAATGGAACAACTCTAGGAACGTACCTCAAGCTGAATCATTATTTCGCAATTCATGAATTTATACTCTTGCTGATCGGAACTGCCTGCAAAATTGTCACAATCTATCGGGTGGCGATAACTGTAGATGGTGCAGGTATAGAACTTGGCATGGAAGTTTAGGTATAACTGACATTCCTCCTCGGCGAGCACTAAAGAAAACAGGGAAATGTGACAGTTCCATAGTGCAACAGTGTATAGCGGCTCATCAGTTTACCACCTCAAAAAAATATAACAGATCTCTTGTGTTACTAACTACTAGTAAAAGAAGTTATGTCACAGCAGTAAATAATATCAACTTGAACTGTATTTTTGTGCTACGCTAGGTAATTCTATGTGTAAACATAGAGTTACCTAGCGTAGCACAAAAAATGTATTAAAGTATAAATACCGCCGTCACTGTCTTTACCAATAAGATTTTACCATCATAGTTTTATTACTCTACTTCAACCTTCCAAATCTAATGGTTAGTTATCGATACAACATTTGCTGTACTCTAACTGTATGTAGGGCAAACCTGACATTAGCTCATTTACCATAGAACTTTGCAATTGATCAGGTATCATAAAACTTTAAAATAGAGAAAATACATATCTTTCTATCAATGCTAGCCACTTATTAAAATTTACACGCAAAATAAAAATTACTTTTAGTCAGGAAAAATGGAACAACTCTAGGAACGTACCTCAAGCTGAATCATTATTTCGCAATTCATGAATTTATACTCTTGCTGATCGGAACTGCCTGCAAAATTGTCACAATCTATCGGGTGGCGATAACTGTAGATGGTGCAGGTATAGAACTTGGCATGAAAGTTTAGGTATAACTGACATTCCTCCTCGGCGAGCACTAAAGAAAACAGGGAAATGTGACAGTTCTATAGTGCAACAGTGTATAGCGGCTCATCAGTTTACCACCTCAAAAAAATATAACAGATCTCTTGTGTTACTAACTACTAGTAAAAGAGGTTTTGTCACAGCAGTAAATAATATCAACTTGAACTGTATTTTTGTGCTACGCTAGGTAATTCTATGTGTAAACATAGAGTTACCTAGCGTAGCACAAAAAATGTACTAAAGTATAAATACCGCCGTCACTGTCTTTACCAATAAGATTTTACCATCATAGTTTTATTACTCTACTTCAACCTTCCAAATCTAATGGTTAGTTATCGATACAACATTTGCTGTACTCTAACTGTATGTAGGGCAAACCTGACATTAGCTCATTTACCATAGAACTTTGCAATTGATCAGGTACCATAAAACTTTAAAATAGAGAAAATACATATCTTTCTATCAATGCTAGTCACTTTTATATGTTTACACGCAAAATAAATATCAACTTTAGTCAGGAAAAATGGAAAAACTTTAGAAACGTACCTCAAGCTGAATCATTATTTCGCAATTCATGAATTTACACTCTTGCTGATCAGAACTGCCTTCAAAATTGTCACAACCTATCGTGTGGCGATAACTGTAGATGGTGCAGGTATAGAACTTGGCATGAAAGTTTAGGTATAACTGACATTCCTCCACGGCGAGCACTAAAGAAAACAGGGAAATGTGACAGTTCCATAGTGCAACAGTGTATAGCAGCTCATCAGTTTACCACCTGAAAAAAAATATAACAGATCTCTTGTGTTACTAACTACTAGTATTAGGTGTTTTGTCACAGCAGTAAGTAATAGCCCATCAACTTGAGCTGTATTTTTGTGCTACGCTAGAAAACTCTATGTGTAAACATAGAGTTACCTAGCGTAGCACAAAAAAATGTATTAAAGTACAAATACAGCCGTCACTGTCTTTACCAATAGGATTTTACCATCATAGTTTTATTACTCTACTTCAACCTTCTAAATATAATGGTTAGTTATCGATACACCATTTGCTGTACTCTAACTGAGTGAAGGGCGAACCTGACAATAGCTCAGTTACTATAGGACTTTGCAAATGATCAGGTACCATAGAGCCTTACAATTGATCAAGTACCAAAAACCTTACGATACATCAGGTACTACAGAGCCTTACAATATATCAGGTACCATAAAGCTTCATAATAGATAAGATACCATAGAACCTAACAATATATCAGGTACAATAGATGATTGTTTGACTTATAGAATAAAGAAGTAACTTGTACTGGTAAATATCAGCATTACTTACAAGAGCTTAACACTTTCACTATATCTGAACCAATAATATTTGAATTAGCACCTACAAGTTAAGTAAAAGTGCACAAACTAAACATAGTCAAAATAGAATAATATGACAAGCAAATTCAACACTCATGTTTATTTGAAAACGACTGTTTTAAAACTATTTTGTGATGTCAATTCTACATTGTCAGGTTGACTGGTACCTTTGCAGTAGAGAACAGCGAGCTGACTTTTTGGATTTATCAGATCTTGTGGGAAGTTGAGCTTTTTACCAGTAGGTGTTACTGGTATAACAGTAAGCGGGTGTATGGTAACTGGTATGGTAAGCGTGTGACCTCATTAAGGTTGATAACAGCTTGTCCTCGCTGTCAAAGGCATGCAGAAGCATAAGGTTCCAAATGTCCTCTGCTACTCTGAATTAAAGAAAAAATAACCATGTCATAAAAACCAATCATATGTTAACTAGTTTCAAAAGAATTCTCAACTTTAACCAGATGTGAAGCAATTGAACAGTTTCTTTTTCAGTGAATAATTTAGTGAGCATACTCAATGAATAATATGCAACATGTGCATTCTATGCTATCATATGAGTCGTGTCCTTTTGTCTGTCTGAAACCACAATTACAGTTTTAGAAAAACATTACATTGCGTAGGATTCGAATTTGCAACCTTCAATCCACTACACCTAAATAGAATAGATACCATAGAACCTTACAATATATATGATACCATTGAACCTGATAATATATCAGATATCATAAAACTTTACAATCGGTCAGGTACCATAAAACTTTAAAATAGAGAAAATACATATCTTTCTATCAATGCTAGCCACTTATTAAAATTTACACGCAAAATAAAAATTACTTTTAGTCAGGAAAAATGGAACAACTCTAGGAACGTACCTCAAGCTGAATCATTATTTCGCAATTCATGAGTTTACACTTTTGCTGATCAGAACTGCCTTCAAAATTGTCACAACATATCGTCTGGCGATAACTGTAGATGGTGCAGGTATAGAACTTGGCATGAAAGTTTAGGTATAACTGACATTCCTCCACGGCGAGCACTAAAGAAAACAGGGAAATGTGACAGTTCCATAGTGCAACAGTGTATAGCAGCTCATCAGTTTACCACCTGAAAAAAAATATAACAGATCTCTTGTGTTACTAACTACTAGTATTAGATGTTTTGTCACAGCAGTAAGTAATAGCCTATCAACTTGAGCTGTATTTTTGTGCTACGCTAGCAAACTCTATGTGTAAACATAGAGTTACCTAGCGAAGCACAAAAAAAGTATTAAAGTATAAATACCGCCGTCACTGTCTTTACCAATAAGATTTTACCATCATAGTTTTATTACTCTACTTCAACCTTCCAAATCTAATGGTTAGTTATCGATACAACATTTGCTGTACTCTAACTGTATGTAGGGCAAACCTGACAATAACTCATTTACCATAAAACTTTGCAATTGATCAGGTACCATAGCACCTTACAATAGAGAAAATACATATCTTTCTATCAATGCTAGTCACTTTTATATGTTTACACGCAAAATAAAAATCACCTTTAGTCAGGAAAAATGGAAAAACTTTAGAAACGTACCTCAAGCCTAATCATTATTTCGCAATTCATGAATTTACACTCTTGCTGATCAGAACTGCCTTCAAAATTGTCACAACCTATCGTGTGGCGATAACTGTAGATGGTGCAGGTATAGAACTTGGCATGAAAGTTTAGGTATAACTGACATTCCTCCACGGCGAGCACTAAAGAAAACAGGGAAATGTGACAGTTCCATAGTGCAACAGTGTATAGCAGCTCATCAGTTTACCACCTGAAAAAAAATATAACAGATCTCTTGTGTTACTAACTACTAGTATTAGATGTTTTGTCACAGCAGTAAGTAATAGCCGATCAACTTGAGCTGTATTTTTGTGCTACGCTAGCAAACTCTATGTGTAAACATAGAGTTACCTAGCGTAGCACAAAAAAAGTATTAAAGTACAAATACAGCCGTCACTGTCTTTACCAATAAGATTTTACCATCATAGTTTTTTTACTCTACTTCAACCTTCTAAATATAATGGTTAGTTATCGATACACCATTTGCTGTACTCTAACTGAGTGAAGGGCGAACCTGACAATAGCTCAGTTACTATAGAACTTTGCAAATGATCAGGTACCATAGAACCTTACAATTGATCAAGTACCAAAAACCTTACGATACATCAGGTACTACAGAGCCTTACAATATATCAGGTACCATAAAGCTTCATAATAGATAAGATACCATAGAACCTAACAATATATCAGGTACAATAGATGATTGTTTGACTTATAGAATAAAGAAGTAACTTGTACTGGTAAATATCAGCATTACTTACAAGAGCTTAACACTTTCACTATATCTGAACCAATAATATTTGAATTAGCACTTACAAGTTAAGTAAAAGTGCACAAACTAAACATAGTCAAAATAGAATAATATGACAAGCAAATTCAACACTCATGTTTATTTGAAAACAACTGTTTTAAAACTATCTGGTGATGTCAATTCTACATTGTCAGGTTGACTGGTACCTTTGCAGTAGAGAACAGCGAGCTGACTTTTTGGATTTATCAGATCTTGTGGGAAGTTGAGCTTTTTACCAGTAGGTGTTACTGGTATGACAGTAAGCGGGTGTATGGTAACTGGTATGGTAAGCGTGTGACCTCATTAAGGTTGATAACAGCTTGTCCTCACTGTCAAAGGCATGCAGAAGCAAAAGGTTCCAAATGTCCTCTGCTACTCTGAATTAAAGAAAAAATAACCATGTCATAAAAACCAATCATATGTTAACTAGTTTCAAAAGAATTCTCAACTTTAACCAGATGTGAAGCAATTGAACAGTTTCTTTTTCAGTGAATAATTTAGTGAGCATACTCAATGAATAATATGCAACATGTGCATTCTATGCTATCATATGAGTCGTGTCCTTTTGTCTGTCTGAAACAACAATTACAGGTTTAGAAAAACATTACATTGCGTAGGATTCGAATTTGCAACCTTCAATCCACTACACCCAAATAGAATAGATACCATAGAACCTTACAATATATCAGATACCATTGAACCTGATAATATATCAGATATCATAAAACTTTGCAATCGGTCAGGTACCATAAAACTTTAAAATAGAGAAAATACATATCTTTCTATCAATGCTAGCCACTTATTAAAATTTACACGCAAAATAAAAATTACTTTTAGTCAGGAAAAATGGAACAACTCTAGGAACGTACCTCAAGCTGAATCATTATTTCGCAATTCATGAATTTATACTCTTGCTGATCGGAACTGCCTGCAAAACTGTCACAATCTATCGGGTGGCGATAACTGTAGATGGTGCAGGTATAGAACTTGGCATGAAAGTTTAGGTATAACTGACATTCCTCCTCGGCGAGCACTAAAGAAAACAGGGAAATGTGACAGTTCCATAGTGCAACAGTGTATAGCGGCTCATCAGTTTACCACCTCAAAAAATATAACAGATCTCTTGTGTTACTAACTACTAGTAAAAGAGGTTTTGTCACAGCAGTAAATAATATCAACTTGAACTGTATTTTTGTGCTACGCTAGGTAATTCTATGTGTAAACATAGAGTTACCTAGCGTAGCACAAAAAATGTATTAAAGTATAAATACCGCCGTCACTGTCTTTACCAATAAGATTTTACCATCATAGTTTTATTACTCTACTTCAACCTTCCAAATCTAATGGTTAGTTATCGATACAACATTTGCTGTACTCTAACTGTATGTAGGGCAAACCTGACATTAGCTCATTTACCATAGAACTTTGCAATTGATCAGGTACCATAAAACTTTAAAATAGAGAAAATACATATCTTTCTATCACTGCTAGCCACTTATTAAAATTTACACGCAAAATAAAAATTACTTTTAGTCAGGAAAAATGGAACAACTCTAGGAACGTACCTCAAGCTGAATCATTATTTCGCAATTCATGAATTTATACTCTTGCTGATCGGAACTGCCTGCAAAATTGTCACAATCTATCGGGTGGCGATAACTGTAGATGGTGCAGGTATAGAACTTGGCATGAAAGTTTAGGTATAACTGACATTCCTCCTCGGCGAGCACTAAAGAAAACAGGGAAATGTGACAGTTCCATAGTGCAACAGTGTATAGCGGCTCATCAGTTTACCACCTCAAAAAAATATAACAGATCTCTTGTGTTACTAACTACTAGTAAAAGAGGTTTTGTCACAGCAGTAAATAATATCAACTTGAACTGTATTTTTGTGCTACGCTAGGTAATTCTATGTGTAAACATAGAGTTACCTAGCGTAGCACAAAAAATGTATTAAAGTATAAATACCGCCGTCACTGTCTTTACCAATAAGATTTTACCATCATAGTTTTATTACTCTACTTCAACCTTCCAAATCTAATGGTTAGTTATCGATACAACATTTGCTGTACTCTAACTGTATGTAGGGCAAACCTGACATTAGCTCATTTACCATAGAACTTTGCAATTGATCAGGTACCATAGCACCTTACAATAGAGAAAATACATAGCTTTCTATCAATGCTAGTCACTTTTATATGTTTACACGCAAAATAAAAATCACCTTTAGTCAGGAAAAATGGAAAAACTTTAGAAACGTACCTCAAGCCTAATCATTATTTCGCAATTCATGAATTTACACTCTTGCTGATCAGAACTGCCTTCAAAATTGTCACAACCTATCGTGTGGCGATAACTGTAGATGGGGCAGGTATAGAACTTGGCATGAAAGTTTAGGTATAACTGACATTCCTCCACGGCGAGCACTAAAGAAAACAGGGAAATGTGACAGTTCCATAGTGCAACAGTGTATAGCAGCTCATCAGTTTACCACCTGAAAAAAAATATAACAGATCTCTTGTGTTACTAACTACTAGTATTAGATGTTTTGTCACAGCAGTAAGTAATAGCCTATCAACTTGAGCTGTATTTTTGTGCTACGCTAGGTAATTCTATGTGTAAACATAGAGTTACCTAGCGTAGCACAAAAAATGTATTAAAGTATAAATACCGCCGTCACTGTCTTTACCAATAAGATTTTACCATCATAGTTTTATTACTCTACTTCAACCTTTCAAATCTAATGGTTAGTTATCGATACAACATTTGCTGTACTCTAACTGTATGTAGGGCAAACCTGACATTAGCTCATTTACCATAGAACTTTGCAATTGATCAGGTACCATAAAACTTTCAAATAGAGAAAATACATATCTTTCTTTCAATGCTAGTCACTTTTATATGTTTACACGCAAAATAAAAATCACCTTTAGTCAGGAAAAATGGAAAAACTTTAGAAACGTACCTCAAGCCTAATCATTATTTCGCAATTCATGAATTTACACTCTTGCTGATCAGAACTGCCTTCAAAATTGTCACAACCTATCGTGTGGCGATAACTGTAGATGGTGCAGGTATAGAACTCGGCATGAAAGTTTAGGTATAACTGACATTCCTCCACGGCGAGCACTAAAGAAAACAGGGAAATGTGACAGTTCCATAGTGCAACAGTGTATAGCAGCTCATCAGTTTACCACCTGAAAAAAAATATAACAGATCTCTTGTGTTACTAACTACTAGTATTAGATGTTTTGTCACAGCAGTAAGTAATAGCCTATCAACTTGAGCTGTATTTTTGTGCTACGCTAGCAAACTCTATGTGTAAACATAGAGTTACCTAGCGTAGCACAAAAAATGTATTAAAGTACAAATACAGCCGTCACTGTCTTTACCAATAGGATTTTACCATCATAGTTTTATTACTCTACTTCAACCTTCTAAATATAATGGTTAGTTATCGATACACCATTTGCTGTACTCTAACTGAGTGAAGGGCGAACCTGACAATAGCTCAGTTACTATAGGACTTTGCAAATGATCAGGTACCATAAAGCCTTACAATTGATCAAGTACCAAAAACCCTACGATACATCAGGTACTACAGAGCCTTACAATATATCAGGTACCATAAAGCTTCATAATAGATAAGATACCATAGAACCTAACAATATATAAGGTACAATAGATGATTGTTTGACTTATAGAATAAAGAAGTAACTTGTACTGGTAAATATCAGCATTACTTACAAGAGCTTAACACTTTCACTATATCTGAACCAATAATATTTGAATTAGCACCTACAAGTTAAGTAAAAGTGCACAAACTAAACATAGTCAAAATAGAATAATATGACAAGCAAATTCAACACTCATGTTTATTTGAAAACAACTGTTTTAAAACTATCTTGTGATGTCAATTCTACATTGTCAGGTTGACTGGTACCTTTGCAGTAGAGAACAGCGAGCTGACTTTTTGGATTTATCAGATCTTGTGGGAAGTTGAGCTTTTTACCAGTAGGTGTTACTGGTATGACAGTAAGCGGGTGTATGGTAACTGGTATGGTAAGCGTGTGACCTCATTAAGGTTGATAACAGCTTGTCCTCGCTGTCAAAGGCATGCAGAAGCATAAGGTTCCAAATGTCCTCTGCTACTCTGAATTAAAGAAAAAATAACCATGTCATAAAAACCAATCATATGTTAACTAGTTTCAAAAGAATTCTCAACTTTAACCAGATGTGAAGCAATTGAACAGTTTCTTTTTCAGTGAATAATTTAGTGAGCATACTCAATGAATAATATGCAACATGTGCATTCTATGCTATCATATGAGTCGTGTCCTTTTGTCTGTCTGAAACCACAATTACAGGTTTAGAAAAACATTATATTGCGTAGGATTTGAATTTGCAACCTTCAATCCATTACACCCAAATAGAATAGATACCATAGAACCTTACAATATATCAAATACCATTGAACCTGATAATATATCAGATATCATAAAACTTTACAATCGGTCAGGTACCATAAAACTTTAAAATAGAGAAAATACATATCTTTCTATCAATGCTAGCCACTTATTAAAATTTACACGCAAAATAAAAATTACTTTTAGTCAGGAAAAATGGAACAACTCTAGGAACGTACCTCAAGCTGAATCATTATTTCGCAATTCATGAATTTACACTCTTGCTGATCAGAACTGCCTTCAAAATTGTCACAACCTATCGTCTGGCGATAACTGTAGATGGTGCAGGTATAGAACTTGGCATGAAAGTTTAGGTATAACTGACATTCCTCCTCGGCGAGCACTAAAGAAAACAGGGAAATGTGACAGTTCCATAGTGCAACAGTGTATAGCGGCTCATCAGTTTACAACCTCAAAAAAATATAACAGATCTCTTGTGTTACTAACTACTAGTAAAAGAGGTTTTGTCACAGCAGTAAATAATATCAACTTGAACTGTATTTTAGTGCTACGCTAGGTAATTCTATGTGTAAACATAGAGTTACCTAGCGTAGCACAAAAAAAGTATTAAAGTATAAATACCGCCGTCACTGTCTTTACCAATAAGATTTTACCATCATAGTTTTATTACTCTACTTCAACCTTCCAAATCTAATGGTTAGTTATCGATACAACATTTGCTGTACTCTAACTGTATGTAGGGCAAACCTGACATTAGCTCATTTACCATAGAACTTTGCAATTGATCAGGTACCATAGCACCTTACAATAGAGAAAATACATATCTTTCTATCAATGCTAGTCACTTTTATATGTTTACACGCAAAATAAAAATCACCTTTAGTCAGGAAAAATGGAAAAACTTTAGAAACGTACCTCAAGCCTAATCATTATTTTGCAATTCATGAATTTACACTCTTGCTGATCAGAACTGCCTTCAAAATTGTCACAACCTATCGTGTGGCGATAACTGGAGATGGTGCAGGTATAGAACTTGGCATGAAAGTTTAGGTATAACTGACATTCCTCCTCGGCGAGCACTAAAGAAAACAGGGAAGTGTGACAGTTCCATAGTGCAACAGTGTATAGCGGCTCATCAGTTTACCACCTCAAAAAAATATAACAGATCTCTTGTGTTACTAACTACTAGTAAAAGAGGTTTTGTCACAGCAGTAAATAATATCAACTTGAACTGTATTTTTGTGCTACGCTAGGTAATTCTATGTGTAAACATAGAGTTACCTAGCGTAGCACAAAAAATGTATTAAAGTATAAATACCGCCGTCACTGTCTTTACCAATAAGATTTTACCATCATAGTTTTATTACTCTACTTCAACCTTCCAAATCTAATGGTTAGTTATCGATACAACATTTGCTGTACTCTAACTGTATGTAGGGCAAACCTGACATTAGCTCATTTACCATAGAACTTTGCAATTGATCAGGTACCATAAAACTTTCAAGTAGAGAAAATACATATCTTTCTTTCAATGCTAGTCACTTTTATATGTTTACACGCAAAATAAAAATCACCTTTAGTCAGGAAAAATGGAAAAACTTTAGAAACGTACCTCAAGCCTAATCATTATTTCGCAATTCATGAATTTACACTCTTGCTGATCAGAACTGCCTTCAAAATTGTCACAACCTATCGTGTGGCGATAACTGTAGATGGTGCAGGTATAGAACTCGGCATGAAAGTTTAGGTATAACTGACATTCCTCCACGGCGAGCACTAAAGAAAACAGGGAAATGTGACAGTTCCATAGTGCAACAGTGTATAGCAGCTCATCAGTTTACCACCTGAAAAAAAATATAACAGATCTCTTGTGTTACTAACTACTAGTATTAGATGTTTTGTCACAGCAGTAAGTAATAGCCTATCAACTTGAGCTGTATTTTTGTGCTACGCTAGCAAACTCTATGTGTAAACATAGAGTTACCTAGCGTAGCACAAAAAATGTATTAAAGTACAAATACAGCCGTCACTGTCTTTACCAATAGGATTTTACCATCATAGTTTTATTACTCTACTTCAACCTTCTAAATATAATGGTTAGTTATCGATACACCATTTGCTGTACTCTAACTGAGTGAAGGGCGAACCTGACAATAGCTCAGTTACTATAGGACTTTGCAAATGATCAGGTACCATAAAGCCTTACAATTGATCAAGTACCAAAAACCCTACGATACATCAGGTACTACAGAGCCTTACAATATATCAGGTACCATAAAGCTTCATAATAGATAAGATACCATAGAACCTAACAATATATAAGGTACAATAGATGATTGTTTGACTTATAGAATAAAGAAGTAACTTGTACTGGTAAATATCAGCATTACTTACAAGAGCTTAACACTTTCACTATATCTGAACCAATAATATTTGAATTAGCACCTACAAGTTAAGTAAAAGTGCACAAACTAAACATAGTCAAAATAGAATAATATGACAAGCAAATTCAACACTCATGTTTATTTGAAAACAACTGTTTTAAAACTATCTTGTGATGTCAATTCTACATTGTCAGGTTGACTGGTACCTTTGCAGTAGAGAACAGCGAGCTGACTTTTTGGATTTATCAGATCTTGTGGGAAGTTGAGCTTTTTACCAGTAGGTGTTACTGGTATGACAGTAAGCGGGTGTATGGTAACTGGTATGGTAAGCGTGTGACCTCATTAAGGTTGATAACAGCTTGTCCTCGCTGTCAAAGGCATGCAGAAGCATAAGGTTCCAAATGTCCTCTGCTACTCTGAATTAAAGAAAAAATAACCATGTCATAAAAACCAATCATATGTTAACTAGTTTCAAAAGAATTCTCAACTTTAACCAGATGTGAAGCAATTGAACAGTTTCTTTTTCAGTGAATAATTTAGTGAGCATACTCAATGAATAATATGCAACATGTGCATTCTATGCTATCATATGAGTCGTGTCCTTTTGTCTGTCTGAAACCACAATTACAGGTTTAGAAAAACATTATATTGCGTAGGATTTGAATTTGCAACCTTCAATCCATTACACCCAAATAGAATAGATACCATAGAACCTTACAATATATCAAATACCATTGAACCTGATAATATATCAGATATCATAAAACTTTACAATCGGTCAGGTACCATAAAACTTTAAAATAGAGAAAATACATATCTTTCTATCAATGCTAGCCACTTATTAAAATTTACACGCAAAATAAAAATTACTTTTAGTCAGGAAAAATGGAACAACTCTAGGAACGTACCTCAAGCTGAATCATTATTTCGCAATTCATGAATTTACACTCTTGCTGATCAGAACTGCCTTCAAAATTGTCACAACCTATCGTCTGGCGATAACTGTAGATGGTGCAGGTATAGAACTTGGCATGAAAGTTTAGGTATAACTGACATTCCTCCTCGGCGAGCACTAAAGAAAACAGGGAAATGTGACAGTTCCATAGTGCAACAGTGTATAGCGGCTCATCAGTTTACAACCTCAAAAAAATATAACAGATCTCTTGTGTTACTAACTACTAGTAAAAGAGGTTTTGTCACAGCAGTAAATAATATCAACTTGAACTGTATTTTAGTGCTACGCTAGGTAATTCTATGTGTAAACATAGAGTTACCTAGCGTAGCACAAAAAAAGTATTAAAGTATAAATACCGCCGTCACTGTCTTTACCAATAAGATTTTACCATCATAGTTTTATTACTCTACTTCAACCTTCCAAATCTAATGGTTAGTTATCGATACAACATTTGCTGTACTCTAACTGTATGTAGGGCAAACCTGACATTAGCTCATTTACCATAGAACTTTGCAATTGATCAGGTACCATAGCACCTTACAATAGAGAAAATACATATCTTTCTATCAATGCTAGTCACTTTTATATGTTTACACGCAAAATAAAAATCACCTTTAGTCAGGAAAAATGGAAAAACTTTAGAAACGTACCTCAAGCCTAATCATTATTTCGCAATTCATGAATTTACACTCTTGCTGATCAGAACTGCCTTCAAAATTGTCACAACCTATCGTGTGGCAATAACTGGAGATGGTGCAGGTATAGAACTTGGCATGAAAGTTTAGGTATAACTGACATTCCTCCTCGGCGAGCACTAAAGAAAACAGGGAAGTGTGACAGTTCCATAGTGCAACAGTGTATAGCGGCTCATCAGTTTACCACCTCAAAAAAATATAACAGATCTCTTGTGTTACTAACTACTAGTAAAAGAGGTTTTGTCACAGCAGTAAATAATATCAACTTGAACTGTATTTTTGTGCTACGCTAGGTAATTCTATGTGTAAACATAGAGTTACCTAGCGTAGCACAAAAAATGTATTAAAGTATAAATACCGCCGTCACTGTCTTTACCAATAAGATTTGACCATCATAGTTTTATTACTCTACTTCAACCTTCCAAATCTAATGGTTAGTTATCGATACAACATTTGCTGTACTCTAACTGTATGTAGGGCAAACCTGACATTAGCTCATTTACCATAGAACTTTGCAATTGATCAGGTACCATAAAACTTTCAAATAGAGAAAATACATATCTTTCTTTCAATGCTAGTCACTTTTATATGTTTACACGCAAAATAAAAATCACCTTTAGTCAGGAAAAATGGAAAAACTTTAGAAACGTACCTCAAGCCTAATCATTATTTCGCAATTCATGAATTTACACTCTTGCTGATCAGAACTGCCTTCAAAATTGTCACAACCTATCGTGTGGCGATAACTGTAGATGGTGCAGGTATAGAACTTGGCATGAAAGTTTAGGTATAACTGACATTCCTCCACGGCGAGCACTAAAGAAAACAGGGAAATGTGACAGTTCCATAGTGCAACAGTGTATAGCAGCTCATCAGTTTACCACCTGAAAAAAAATATAACAGATCTCTTGTGTTACTAACTACTAGTATTAGATGTTTTGTCACAGCAGTAAGTAATAGCCTATCAACTTGAGCTGTATTTTTGTGCTACGCTAGCAAACTCTATGTGTAAACATAGAGTTACCTAGCGTAGCACAAAAAATGTATTAAAGTACAAATACAGCCATCACTGTCTTTACCAATAGGATTTTACCATCATAGTTTTATTACTCTACTTCAACCTTCTAAATATAATGGTTAGTTATCGATACACCATTTGCTGTACTCTAACTGAGTGAAGGGCGAACCTGACAATAGCTCAGTTACTATAGGACTTTGCAAATGATCAGGTACCATAGAGCCTTACAATTGATCAAGTACCAAAAACCTTACGATACATCAGGTACTACAGAGCCTTACAATATATCAGGTACCATAAAGCTTCATAA
This sequence comes from Watersipora subatra, assembly GCF_963576615.1. NCBI lineage: Eukaryota > Metazoa > Bryozoa > Gymnolaemata > Cheilostomatida > Watersiporidae > Watersipora > Watersipora subatra. The sequence goes on along the minus strand of NC_088718.1, from coordinate 19,978,645 downwards.
TAGATAAGATACCATAGAACCTAACAATATATAAGGTACAATAGATGATTGTTTGACTTATAGAATAAAGAAGTAACTTGTACTGGTAAATATCAGCATTACTTACAAGAGCTTAACACTTTCACTATATCTGAACCAATAATATTTGAATTAGCACCTACAAGTTAAGTAAAAGTGCACAAACTAAACATAGTCAAAATAGAATAATATGACAAGCAAATTCAACACTCATGTTTATTTGAAAACAACTGTTTTAAAACTATCTTGTGATGTCAATTCTACATTGTCAGGTTGACTGGTACCTTTGCAGTAGAGAACAGCGAGCTGACTTTTTGGATTTATCAGATCTTGTGGGAAGTTGAGCTTTTTACCAGTAGGTGTTACTGGTATGACAGTAAGCGGGTGTATGGTAACTGGTATGGTAAGCGTGTGACCTCATTAAGGTTGATAACAGCTTGTCCTCGCTGTCAAAGGCATGCAGAAGCATAAGGTTCCAAATGTCCTCTGCTACTCTGAATTAAAGAAAAAATAACCATGTCATAAAAACCAATCATATGTTAACTAGTTTCAAAAGAATTCTCAACTTTAACCAGATGTGAAGCAATTGAACAGTTTCTTTTTCAGTGAATAATTTAGTGAGCATACTCAATGAATAATATGCAACATGTGCATTCTATGCTATCATATGAGTCGTGTCCTTTTGTCTGTCTGAAACCACAATTACAGGTTTAGAAAAACATTATATTGCGTAGGATTCGAATTTGCAACCTTCAATCCATTACACCCAAATAGAATAGATACCATAGAACCTTACAATATATCAAATACCATTGAACCTGATAATATATCAGATATCATAAAACTTTACAATCGGTCAGGTACCATAAAACTTTAAAATAGAGAAAATACATATCTTTCTATCAATGCTAGCCACTTATTAAAATTTACACGCAAAATAAAAATTACTTTTAGTCAGGAAAAATGGAACAACTCTAGGAACGTACCTCAAGCTGAATCATTATTTCGCAATTCATGAATTTACACTCTTGCTGATCAGAACTGCCTTCAAAATTGTCACAACCTATCGTCTGGCGATAACTGTAGATGGTGCAGGTATAGAACTTGGCATGAAAGTTTAGGTATAACTGACATTCCTCCTCGGCGAGCACTAAAGAAAACAGGGAAATGTGACAGTTCCATAGTGCAACAGTGTATAGCGGCTCATCAGTTTACAACCTCAAAAAAATATAACAGATCTCTTGTGTTACTAACTACTAGTAAAAGAGGTTTTGTCACAGCAGTAAATAATATCAACTTGAACTGTATTTTAGTGCTACGCTAGGTAATTCTATGTGTAAACATAGAGTTACCTAGCGTAGCACAAAAAAAGTATTAAAGTATAAATACCGCCGTCACTGTCTTTACCAATAAGATTTTACCATCATAGTTTTATTACTCTACTTCAACCTTCCAAATCTAATGGTTAGTTATCGATACAACATTTGCTGTACTCTAACTGTATGTAGGGCAAACCTGACATTAGCTCATTTACCATAGAACTTTGCAATTGATCAGGTACCATAGCACCTTACAATAGAGAAAATACATATCTTTCTATCAATGCTAGTCACTTTTATATGTTTACACGCAAAATAAAAATCACCTTTAGTCAGGAAAAATGGAAAAACTTTAGAAACGTACCTCAAACCTAATCATTATTTCGCAATTCATGAATTTACACTCTTGCTGATCAGAACTGCCTTCAAAATTGTCACAACCTATCGTGTGGCGATAACTGGAGATGGTGCAGGTATAGAACTTGGCATGAAAGTTTAGGTATAACTGACATTCCTCCTCGGCGAGCACTAAAGAAAACAGGGAAGTGTGACAGTTCCATAGTGCAACAGTGTATAGCGGCTCATCAGTTTACCACCTCAAAAAAATATAACAGATCTCTTGTGTTACTAACTACTAGTAAAAGAGGTTTTGTCACAGCAGTAAATAATATCAACTTGAACTGTATTTTTGTGCTACGCTAGGTAATTCTATGTGTAAACATAGAGTTACCTAGCGTAGCACAAAAAAAGTATTAAAGTATAAATACCGCCGTCACTGTCTTTACCAATAAGATTTTACCATCATAGTTTTATTACTCTACTTCAACCTTCCAAATCTAATGGTTAGTTATCGATACAACATTTGCTGTACTCTAACTGTATGTAGGGCAAACCTGACATTAGCTCATTTACCATAGAACTTTGCAATTGATCAGGTACCATAAAACTTTAAAATAGAGAAAATACATAGCTTTCTATCAATGCTAGCCACTTATTAAAATTCACACGCAAAATAAAAATTACTTTTAGTCAGGAAAAATGGAACAACTCTAGGAACGTACCTCAAGCTGAATCATTATTTCGCAATTCATGAATTTATACTCTTGCTGATCGGAACTGCCTGCAAAATTGTCACAATCTATCGGGTGGCGATAACTGTAGATGGTGCAGGTATAGAACTTGGCATGAAAGTTTAGGTATAACTGACATTACTCCACGGCGAGCACTAAAAAAAACAGGGAAATGTGACAGTTCCATAGTGCAACAGTGTATAGCAGCTCATCAGTTTACCACCTGAAAAAAAATATAACAGATCTCTTGTGTTACTAACTACTAGTATTAGATGTTTTGTCACAGCAGTAAGTAATAGCCTATCAACTTGAGCTGTATTTTTGTGCTACGCTAGCAAACTCTATGTGTAAACATAGAGTTACCTAGCGGAGCACAAAAAATGTATTAAAGTACAAATACAGCCGTCACTGTCTTTACCAATAAGATTTTACCATCATAGTTTTATTACTCTACTTCAATCTTCTAAATATAATGGTTAGTTATCGATACACCATTTGCTGTACTCTAACTGAGTGAAAGATGAACCTGACAATAGCTCAGTTACTATAGGACTTTGCAAATGATCAGGTACCATAGAGCCTTACAATTGATCAAGTACCAAAAACCTTACGATACATCAGGTACTACAGAGCCTTACAATATATCAGGTACCATAAAGCTTCATAATAGATAAGATACCATAGAACCTAACAATATATCAGGTATAATAGATGATTGTTTGACTTATAGAATAAAGAAGTAACTTGTACTGGTAAATATCAGCATTACTTACAAGAGCTTAACACTTTCACTATATCTGAACCAATAATATTTGAATTAGCACCTACAAGTTAAGTAAAAGTGCACAAACTAAACATAGTCAAAATAGAATAATATGACAAGCAAATTCAACACTCATGTTTATTTGAAAACAACTGTTTTAAAACTATCTTGTGATGTCAATTCTACATTGTCAGGTTGACTGGTACCTTTGCAGTAGAGAACAGCGAGCTGACTTTTTGGATTTATCAGATCTTGTGGGAAGTTGAGCTTTTTACCAGTAGGTGTTACTGGTATGACAGTAAGCGGGTGTATGGTAACTGGTATGGTAAGCGTGTGACCTCATTAAGGTTGATAACAGCTTGTCCTCGCTGTCAATGGTATGCAGAAGTATAAGGTTCCGGATGTCCTCTGCTACTCTGAATTAAAGAAAAAATAACCATGTCATAAAAACCAATCATATGTCAACTAGTTTCAAAAGTATTCTCAACTTTAACCAGATGTGAAGCAATTAAACAGTTTCTTTTCAGTGAATAATTAAGTGAGCATACTCAATGAATAATATGCAACATGTGCAATCTATGCTATCATAAGAGTCGTGTCTTTTTGTCTGTCTGAAACCACAACTAAAGGTTTGGAAAAATATTACATTGCGTAGGATTCGAATTTGCAACCTTCAATCCACTACACCCAAATAGATTAAATACCATAGAACATTACAATATATCAGATACCATTGAACATTATAATATATCAGATATCATAAAACTTTACAATTGATCAGGTACCATAGCACCTTACAATCGAGAAAATACATAACTTTCTATCAATGCTAGTCACTTTTTAATGTTTACAAACAAAATTAAAATTACCTTTAGTCAGGAAGAATGGAACAACTCTAGGAACGTACCTCAAGCTGAATCATTATTTCCCAACTCATGAATTTATACTTTTGCTGATCGGCACTGCCTGCAAAATTGTCACAATTTATCGGTTGGCGACAACTGCAGATGGTGCAGGTATAGAACTTGGCATGAAAGTTTAGGTATAACTGACATTCCTCCTCGGCGAGCACTAAAGAAAACAGGGAAATGTGACAGTTCCATAGTGCAACAGTGTATAGCAGCTCATCAGTTTACCACCTGAAAAAAAATATAACAGATCTCTTGTGTTACTAACTACTAGTATTAAATGTATTGTCACAGCAGTAAGTGATATCAACTTGAACTGTATTTTTGTGCTACGCTAGCAAACTCTATGTGTAAACATAGAGTTACCTAGCGTAGCACGAAAAATGTATTAAAGTATAAATACAGCAGTCACTGTCTTCACCAATAAGATTTTTACCATCATAGTTTTATTACTCTACTTCAACCTTCCAAATCTAATGGTTAGTTATCGATACAGCCTTTGCTGTACTCTAACTGTATGAAGCAAACCTGACAATAGCTCAGTTACCATAGAATTTCGCAATTGATCAGGTACCATAGAGCCTTACAATTGATCAAGTACCAAAAACCTTACAATACATCAGGTACTACAGAGCCTTACAATATATCAGGTACCAATAAGCTTTATAATAGATAAGATACCATAGAACCTAACAATATATCAGGTACAGTAGATGATTGTTCAACTTATAGAATAAAGAAGTAACTTGTACTGGTAAATATCAGCATTACATACAATAGCTTAACACTTTCACTATATCTGAACCATTAATATTTAATTTATCACTTACAAGTTAAGTAAAGTGCACAAACTAAACATAGTCAAAATAGAATAATATGACAAGTAAACTCGACACTGATGTTTATTTAAAAACAACTGTTTAAAACTATCTTGTGATGTCAATTCTGCATTGTCAGGTTGGCTGGTACCTTTGCAGTAGAGAACAGCGAGCTGACTTGTTGGATTTATCAGATCTTTTGGGAAGTTGAGATTTACCAGTAGGTGTTACTGGTATGCAAGCGTGTGACCTCATTAAGGTTGATAACAGCTTGTCCTCGCTGTCAAAGGCATGCAGAAGCATAAGGTTCCAAATGTCCTCTGCTACTCTGAATTAAAGAAAAAATAACCATGTCATAAAAACCAATCATATGTTAACTAGTTTCAAAAGAATTCTCAACTTTAACCAGATGTGAAGCAATTGAACAGTTTCTTTTTCAGAGATTAATTTAGTGAGCATACTCAATGAATAATATGCAACATGTGCATTCTATGCTATCATATGAGTCGTGTCCTTTTGTCTGTCTGAAACCACAATTACAGGTTTAGAAAAACATTACATTGCGTAGGATTCGAATTTGCAACCTTCAATCCACTACACCCAAATAGAATAGATACCATAGAACCTTACAATATATCAGATACCATTGAACCTGATAATATATCAGATATCATAAAACTTTACAATCGGTCAGGTACCATAAAACTTTAAAATAGAGAAAATACATATCTTTCTATCAATGCTAGCCACTTATTAAAATTTACACGCAAAATAAAAATTACTTTTAGTCAGGAAAAATGGAACAACTCTAGGAACGTACCTCAAGCTGAATCATTATTTCGCAATTCATGAATTTATACTCTTGCTGATCGGAACTGCCTGCAAAATTGTCACAATCTATCGGGTGGCGATAACTGTAGATGGTGCAGGTATAGAACTTGGCATGAAAGTTTAGGTATAACTGACATTCCTCCTCGGCGAGCACTAAAGAAAACAGGGAAATGTGACAGTTCCATAGTGCAACAGTGTATAGCGGCTCATCAGTTTACCACCTCAAAAAAATATAACAGATCTCTTGTGTTACTAACTACTAGTAAAAGAGGTTTTGTCACAGCAGTAAATAATATCAACTTGAACTGTATTTTTGTGCTACGCTAGGTAATTCTATGTGTAAACATAGAGTTACCTAGCGTAGCACAAAAAATGTATTAAAGTATAAATACCGCCGTCACTGTCTTTACCAATAAGATTTTACCATCATAGTTTTATTACTCTACTTCAACCTTCCAAATCTAATGGTTAGTTATCGATACAACATTTGCTGTACTCTAACTGTATGTAGGGCAAACCTGACATTAGCTCATTTACCATAGAACTTTGCAATTGATCAGGTACCATAAAACTTTCAAATAGAGAAAATACATATCTTTCTTTCAATGCTAGTCACTTTTATATGTTTACACGCAAAATAAAAATCACCTTTAGTCAGGAAAAATGGAAAAACTTTAGAAACGTACCTCAAGCCTAATCATTATTTCGCAATTCATGAATTTACACTCTTGCTGATCAGAACTGCCTTCAAAATTGTCACAACCTATCGTGTGGCGATAACTGTAGATGGTGCAGGTATAGAACTTGGCATGAAAGTTTAGGTATAACTGACATTCCTCCACGGCGAGCACTAAAGAAAACAGGGAAATGTGACAGTTCCATAGTGCAACAGTGTATAGCAGCTCATCAGTTTACCACCTGAAAAAAAATATAACAGATCTCTTGTGTTACTAACTACTAGTATTAGATGTTTTGTCACAGCAGTAAGTAATAGCCTATCAACTTGAGCTGTATTTTTGTGCTACGCTAGCAAACTCTATGTGTAAACATAGAGTTACCTAGCGTAGCACAAAAAATGTATTAAAGTACAAATACAGCCGTCACTGTCTTTACCAATAGGATTTTACCATCATAGTTTTATTACTCTACTTCAACCTTCTAAATATAATGGTTAGTTATCGATACACCATTTGCTGTACTCTAACTGAGTGAAGGGCGAACCTGACAATAGCTCAGTTACTATAGGACTTTGCAAATGATCAGGTACCATAGAGCCTTACAATTGATCAAGTACCAAAAACCTTACGATACATCAGGTACTACAGAGCCTTACAATATATCAGGTACCATAAAGCTTCATAATAGATAAGATACCATAGAACCTAACAATATATAAGGTACAATAGATGATTGTTTGACTTATAGAATAAAGAAGTAACTTGTACTGGTAAATATCAGCATTACTTACAAGAGCTTAACACTTTCACTATATCTGAACCAATAATATTTGAATTAGCACCTACAAGTTAAGTAAAAGTGCACAAACTAAACATAGTCAAAATAGAATAATATGACAAGCAAATTCAACACTCATGTTTATTTGAAAACAACTGTTTTAAAACTATCTTGTGATGTCAATTCTACATTGTCAGGTTGACTGGTACCTTTGCAGTAGAGAACAGCGAGCTGACTTTTTGGATTTATCAGATCTTGTGGGAAGTTGAGCTTTTTACTAGTAGGTGTTACTGGTATGACAGTAAGCGGGTGTATGGTAACTGGTATGGTAAGCGTGTGACCTCATTAAGGTTGATAACAGCTTGTCCTCGCTGTCAAAGGCATGCAGAAGCATAAGGTTCCAAATGTCCTCTGCTACTCTGAATTAAAGAAAAAATAACCATGTCATAAAAACCAATCATATGTTAACTAGTTTCAAAAGAATTCTCAACTTTAACCAGATGTGAAGCAATTGAACAGTTTCTTTTTCAGTGAATAATTTAGTGAGCATACTCAATGAATAATATGCAACATGTGCATTCTATGCTATCATATGAGTCGTGTCCTTTTGTCTGTCTGAAACCACAATTACAGGTTTAGAAAAACATTATATTGCGTAGGATTCGAATTTGCAACCTTCAATCCATTACACCCAAATAGAATAGATACCATAGAACCTTACAATATATCAAATACCATTGAACCTGATAATATATCAGATATCATAAAACTTTACAATCGGTCAGGTACCATAAAACTTTAAAATAGAGAAAATACATATCTTTCTATCAATGCTAGCCACTTATTAAAATTTACACGCAAAATAAAAATTACTTTTAGTCAGGAAAAATGGAACAACTCTAGGAACGTACCTCAAGCTGAATCATTATTTCGCAATTCATGAATTTACACTCTTGCTGATCAGAACTGCCTTCAAAATTGTCACAACCTATCGTCTGGCGATAACTGTAGATGGTGCAGGTATAGAACTTGGCATGAAAGTTTAGGTATAACTGACATTCCTCCTCGGCGAGCACTAAAGAAAACAGGGAAATGTGACAGTTCCATAGTGCAACAGTGTATAGCGGCTCATCAGTTTACAACCTCAAAAAAATATAACAGATCTCTTGTGTTACTAACTACTAGTAAAAGAGGTTTTGTCACAGCAGTAAATAATATCAACTTGAACTGTATTTTAGTGCTACGCTAGGTAATTCTATGTGTAAACATAGAGTTACGTAGCGTAGCACAAAAAAAGTATTAAAGTATAAATACCGCCGTCACTGTCTTTACCAATAAGATTTTACCATCATAGTTTTATTACTCTACTTCAACCTTCCAAATCTAATGGTTAGTTATCGATACAACATTTGCTGTACTCTAACTGTATGTAGGGCAAACCTGACATTAGCTCATTTACCATAGAACTTTGCAATTGATCAGGTACCATAGCACCTTACAATAGAGAAAATACATAGCTTTCTATCAATGCTAGTCACTTTTATATGTTTACACGCAAAATAAAAATCACCTTTAGTCAGGAAAAATGGAAAAACTTTAGAAACGTACCTCAAGCCTAATCATTATTTCGCAATTCATGAATTTACACTCTTGCTGATCAGAACTGCCTTCAAAATTGTCACAACCTATCGTGTGGCGATAACTGGAGATGGTGCAGGTATAGAACTTGGCATGAAAGTTTAGGTATAACTGACATTCCTCCTCGGCGAGCACTAAAGAAAACAGGGAAGTGTGACAGTTCCATAGTGCAACAGTGTATAGCGGCTCATCAGTTTACCACCTCAAAAAAATATAACAGATCTCTTGTGTTACTAACTACTAGTAAAAGAGGTTTTGTCACAGCAGTAAATAATATCAACTTGAACTGTATTTTTGTGCTACGCTAGGTAATTCTATGTGTAAACATAGAGTTACCTAGCGTAGCACAAAAAATGTATTAAAGTATAAATACCGCCGTCACTGTCTTTACCAATAAGATTTTACCATCATAGTTTTATTACTCTACTTCAACCTTCCAAATCTAATGGTTAGTTATCGATACAACATTTGCTGTACTCTAACTGTATGTAGGGCAAACCTGACATTAGCTCATTTACCATAGAACTTTGCAATTGATCAGGTACCATAGCACCTTACAATAGAGAAAATACATAGCTTTCTATCAATGCTAGTCACTTTTATATGTTTACACGCAAAATAAAAATCACCTTTAGTCAGGAAAAATGGAAAAACTTTAGAAACGTACCTCAAGCCTAATCATTATTTCGCAATTCATGAATTTACACTCTTGCTGATCAGAACTGCCTTCAAAATTGTCACAACCTATCGTGTGGCAATAACTGTAGATGGTGCAGGTATAGAACTTGGCATGAAAGTTTAGGTATAACTGACATTCCTCCACGGCGAGCACTAAAGAAAACAGGGAAATGTGACAGTTCCATAGTGCAACAGTGTATAGCGGCTCATCAGTTTACCACCTGAAAAAAAATATAACAGATCTCTTGTGTTACTAACTACTAGTAAAAGAGGTTTTGTCACAGCAGTAAATAATATCAACTTGAACTGTATTTTTGTGCTACGCTAGGTAATTCTATGTGTAAACATAGAGTTACCTAGCGTAGCACAAAAAAAGTATTAAAGTATAAATACCGCCGTCACTGTCTTTACCAATAAGATTTTACCATCATAGTTTTATTACTCTACTTCAACCTTCCAAATCTAATGGTTAGTTATCGATACAACATTTGCTGTACTCTAACTGTATGTAGGGCAAACCTGACATTAGCTCATTTACCATAGAACTTTGCAATTGATCAGGTACCATAAAACTTTAAAATAGAGAAAATACATAGCTTTCTATCAATGCTAGCCACTTATTAAAATTCACACGCAAAATAAAAATTACTTTTAGTCAGGAAAAATGGAACAACTCTAGGAACGTACCTCAAGCTGAATCATTATTTCGCAATTCATGAATTTATACTCTTGCTGATCGGAACTGCCTGCAAAATTGTCACAATCTATCGGGTGGCGATAACTGTAGATGGTGCAGGTATAGAACTTGGCATGAAAGTTTAGGTATAACTGACATTACTCCACGGCGAGCACTAAAAAAAACAGGGAAATGTGACAGTTCCATAGTGCAACAGTGTATAGCAGCTCATCAGTTTACCACCTGAAAAAAAATATAACAGATCTCTTGTGTTACTAACTACTAGTATTAGATGTTTTGTCACAGCAGTAAGTAATAGCCTATCAACTTGAGCTGTATTTTTGTGCTACGCTAGCAAACTCTATGTGTAAACATAGAGTTACCTAGCGGAGCACAAAAAATGTATTAAAGTACAAATACAGCCGTCACTGTCTTTACCAATAAGATTTTACCATCATAGTTTTATTACTCTACTTCAATCTTCTAAATATAATGGTTAGTTATCGATACACCATTTGCTGTACTCTAACTGAGTGAAAGATGAACCTGACAATAGCTCAGTTACTATAGGACTTTGCAAATGATCAGGTACCATAGAGCCTTACAATTGATCAAGTACCAAAAACCTTACGATACATCAGGTACTACAGAGCCTTACAATATATCAGGTACCATAAAGCTTCATAATAGATAAGATACCATAGAACCTAACAATATATCAGGTATAATAGATGATTGTTTGACTTATAGAATAAAGAAGTAACTTGTACTGGTAAATATCAGCATTACTTACAAGAGCTTAACACTTTCACTATATCTGAACCAATAATATTTGAATTAGCACCTACAAGTTAAGTAAAAGTGCACAAACTAAACATAGTCAAAATAGAATAATATGACAAGCAAATTCAACACTCATGTTTATTTGAAAACAACTGTTTTAAAACTATCTTGTGATGTCAATTCTACATTGTCAGGTTGACTGGTACCTTTGCAGTAGAGAACAGCGAGCTGACTTTTTGGATTTATCAGATCTTGTGGGAAGTTGAGCTTTTTACCAGTAGGTGTTACTGGTATGACAGTAAGCGGGTGTATGGTAACTGGTATGGTAAGCGTGTGACCTCATTAAGGTTGATAACAGCTTGTCCTCGCTGTCAATGGTATGCAGAAGTATAAGGTTCCGGATGTCCTCTGCTACTCTGAATTAAAGAAAAAATAACCATGTCATAAAAACCAATCATATGTTAACTAGTTTCAAAAGTATTCTCAACTTTAACCAGATGTGAAGCAATTAAACAGTTTCTTTTCAGTGAATAATTAAGTGAGCATACTCAATGAATAATATGCAACATGTGCAATCTATGCTATCATAAGAGTCGTGTCTTTTTGTCTGTCTGAAACCACAACTAAAGGTTTGGAAAAATATTACATTGCGTAGGATTCGAATTTGCAACCTTCAATCCACTACACCCAAATAGATTAAATACCATAGAACATTACAATATATCAGATACCATTGAACCTTATAATATATCAGATATCATAAAACTTTACAATTGATCAGGTACCATAGCACCTTACAATCGAGAAAATACATAACTTTCTATCAATGCTAGTCACTTTTTAATGTTTACAAACAAAATTAAAATTACCTTTAGTCAGGAAGAATGGAACAACTCTAGGAACGTACCTCAAGCTGAATCATTATTTCCCAACTCATGAATTTATACTTTTGCTGATCGGCACTGCCTGCAAAATTGTCACAATTTATCGGTTGGCAACAACTGCAGATGGTGCAGGTATAGAACTTGGCATGAAAGTTTAGGTATAACTGACATTCCTCCTCGGCGAGCACTAAAGAAAACAGGGAAATGTGACAGTTCCATAGTGCAACAGTGTATAGCAGCTCATCAGTTTACCACCTGAAAAAAAATATAACAGATCTCTTGTGTTACTAACTACTAGTATTAAATGTATTGTCACAGCAGTAAGTGATATCAACTTGAACTGTATTTTTGTGCTACGCTAGCAAACTCTATGTGTAAACATAGAGTTACCTAGCGTAGCACGAAAAATGTATTAAAGTATAAATACAGCAGTCACTGTCTTCACCAATAAGATTTTTACCATCATAGTTTTATTACTCTACTTCAACCTTCCAAATCTAATGGTTAGTTATCGATACAGCCTTTGCTGTACTCTAACTGTATGAAGGGCAAACCTGAAAATAGTTCAGTTACCATAGAATTTCGCAATTGATCAGGTACCATAGAGCCTTACAATTGATCAAGTACCAAAAACCTTACAATACATCAGGTACTACAGAGCCTTACAATATATCAGGTACCAATAAGCTTTATAATAGATAAGATACCATAGAACCTAACAATATATCAGGTACAGTAGATGATTGTTCAACTTATAGAATAAAGAAGTAACTTGTACTGGTAAATATCAGCATTACATACAATAGCTTAACACTTTCACTATATCTGAACCATTAATATTTAATTTATCACTTACAAGTTAAGTAAAGTGCACAAACTAAACATAGTCAAAATAGAATAATATGACAAGTAAACTCGACACTGATGTTTATTTAAAAACAACTGTTTAAAACTATCTTGTGATGTCAATTCTGCATTGTCAGGTTGGCTGGTACCTTTGCAGTAGAGAACAGCGAGCTGACTTGTTGGATTTATCAGATCTTTTGGGAAGTTGAGATTTACCAGTAGGTGTTACTGGTATGCAAGCGTGTGACCTCATTAAGGTTGATAACAGCTTGTCCTCGCTGTCAAAGGCATGCAGAAGCATAAGGTTCCAAATGTCCTCTGCTACTCTGACTTAAAGAAAAAATAACCATGTCATAAAAACCAATCATATGTTAACTAGTTTCAAAAGAATTCTCAACTTTAACCAGATGTGAAGCAATTGAACAGTTTCTTTTTCAGTGAATAATTTAGTGAGCATACTCAATGAATAATATGCAACATGTGCATTCTATGCTATCATATGAGTCGTGTCCTTTTGTCTGTCTGAAACCACAATTACAGGTTTAGAAAAACATTACATTGCGTAGGATTCGAATTTGCAACCTTCAATCCGCTACACCCAAATAGAATAGATACCATAGAACCTTACAATATATCAGATACCATTGAACCTGATAATATATCAGATATCATAAAACTTTACAATCGGTCAGGTACCATAAAACTTTAAAATAGAGAAAATACATATCTTTCTATCAATGCTAGCCACTTATTAAATTTTACACGCAAAATAAAAATTACTTTTAGTCAGGAAAAATGGAACAACTCTAGGAACGTACCTCAAGCTGAATCATTATTTCGCAATTCATGAATTTATACTCTTGCTGATCGGAACTGCCTGCAAAATTGTCACAATCTATCGGGTGGCGATAACTGTAGATGGTGCAGGTATAGAACTTGGCATGAAAGTTTAGGTATAACTGACATTCCTCCTCGGCGAGCACTAAAGAAAACAGGGAAATGTGACAGTTCCATAGTGCAACAGTGTATAGCAGCTCATCAGTTTACCACCTGAAAAAAAATATAACAGATCTCTTGTGTTACTAACTACTAGTATTAAATGTATTGTCACAGCAGTAAGTGATATCAACTTGAACTGTATTTTTGTGCTACGCTAGCAAACTCTATGTGTAAACATAGAGTTACCTAGCGTAGCACGAAAAATGTATTAAAGTATAAATACAGCAGTCACTGTCTTCACCAATAAGATTTTTACCATCATAGTTTTATTACTCTACTTCAACCTTCCAAATCTAATGGTTAGTTATCGATACAGCCTTTGCTGTACTCTAACTGTATGAAGGGCAAACCTGAAAATAGTTCAGTTACCATAGAATTTCGCAATTGATCAGGTACCATAGAGCCTTACAATTGATCAAGTACCAAAAACCTTACAATACATCAGGTACTACAGAGCCTTACAATATATCAGGTACCAATAAGCTTTATAATAGATAAGATACCATAGAACCTAACAATATATCAGGTACAGTAGATGATTGTTCAACTTATAGAATAAAGAAGTAACTTGTACTGGTAAATATCAGCATTACATACAATAGCTTAACACTTTCACTATATCTGAACCATTAATATTTAATTTATCACTTACAAGTTAAGTAAAGTGCACAAACTAAACATAGTCAAAATAGAATAATATGACAAGTAAACTCGACACTGATGTTTATTTAAAAACAACTGTTTAAAACTATCTTGTGATGTCAATTCTGCATTGTCAGGTTGGCTGGTACCTTTGCAGTAGAGAACAGCGAGCTGACTTGTTGGATTTATCAGATCTTTTGGGAAGTTGAGATTTACCAGTAGGTGTTACTGGTATGCAAGCGTGTGACCTCATTAAGGTTGATAACAGCTTGTCCTCGCTGTCAAAGGCATGCAGAAGCATAAGGTTCCAAATGTCCTCTGCTACTCTGACTTAAAGAAAAAATAACCATGTCATAAAAACCAATCATATGTTAACTAGTTTCAAAAGAATTCTCAACTTTAACCAGATGTGAAGCAATTGAACAGTTTCTTTTTCAGTGAATAATTTAGTGAGCATACTCAATGAATAATATGCAACATGTGCATTCTATGCTATCATATGAGTCGTGTCCTTTTGTCTGTTTGAAACCACAATTACAGGTTTAGAAAAACATTACATTGCGTAGGATTCGAATTTGCAACCTTCAATCCGCTACACCCAAATAGAATAGATACCATAGAACCTTACAATATATCAGATACCATTGAACCTGATAATATATCAGATATCATAAAACTTTACAATCGGTCAGGTACCATAAAACTTTAAAATAGAGAAAATACATATCTTTCTATCAATGCTAGCCACTTATTAAATTTTACACGCAAAATAAAAATTACTTTTAGTCAGGAAAAATGGAACAACTCTAGGAACGTACCTCAAGCTGAATCATTATTTCGCAATTCATGAATTTATACTCTTGCTGATCGGAACTGCCTGCAAAATTGTCACAATCTATCGGGTGGCGATAACTGTAGATGGTGCAGGTATAGAACTTGGCATGAAAGTTTAGGTATAACTGACATTCCTCCTCGGCGAGCACTAAAGAAAACAGGGAAATGTGACAGTTCCATAGTGCAACAGTGTATAGCGGCTCATCAGTTTACCACCTCAAAAAAATATAACAGATCTCTTGTGTTACTAACTACTAGTAAAAGAGGTTTTGTCACAGCAGTAAATAATATCAACTTGAACTGTATTTTTGTGCTACGCTAGGTAATTCTATGTGTAAACATAGAGTTACCTAGCGTAGCACAAAAAAAGTATTAAAGTATAAATACCGCCGTCACTGTCTTTACCAATAAGATTTTACCATCATAGTTTTATTACTCTACTTCAACCTTCCAAATCTAATGGTTAGTTATCGATACAACATTTGCTGTACTCTAACTGTATGTAGGGCAAACCTGACATTAGCTCATTTACTATAGAACTTTGCAATTGATCAGGTACCATAGCACCTTACAATAGAGAAAATACATAGCTTTCTATCAATGCTAGTCACTTTTATATGTTTACACGCAAAATAAAAATCACCTTTAGTCAGGAAAAATGGAAAAACTTTAGAAACGTACCTCAAGCCTAATCATTATTTCGCAATTCATGAATTTACACTCTTGCTGATCAGAACTGCCTTCAAAATTGTCACAACCTATCGTGTGGCGATAACTGTAGATGGTGCAGGTATAGAACTTGGCATGAAAGTTTAGGTATAACTGACATTCCTCCACGGCGAGCACTAAAGAAAACAGGGAAATGTGACAGTTCCATAGTGCAACAGTGTATAGCGGCTCATCAGTTTACCACCTGAAAAAAAATATAACAGATCTCTTGTGTTACTAACTACTAGTATTAGATGTTTTGTCACAGCTGTAAGTAATAGCCTATCAACTTGAGCTGTATTTTTGTGCTACGCTAGCAAACTCTATGTGTAAACATAGAGTTACCTAGCGTAGCACAAAAAATGTATTAAAGTACAAATACAGCCGTCACTGTCTTTACCAATAAGATTTTACCATCATAGTTTTATTACTCTACTTCAACCTTCTAAATATAATGGTTAGTTATCGATACACCATTTGCTGTACTCTAACTGAGTGAAGGGCGAACCTGACAATAGCTCAGTTACTATAGGACTTTGCAAATGATCAGGTACCATAGAGCCTTACAATTGACCAAGTACCAAAAACCTTACGATATATCAGGTACTACAGAGCCTTACAATATATCAGGTACCATAAAGCTTCATAATAGATAAGATACCATAGAACCTAACAATATATCAGGTACAATAGATGATTGTTTGACTTATAGAATAAAGAAGTAACTTGTACTGGTAAATATCAGCATTACTTACAAGAGCTTAACACTTTCACTATATCTGAACCAATAATATTTTAATTAGCACCTACAAGTTAAGTAAAAGTGCACAAACTAAACATAGTCAAAATAGAATAATATGACAAGCAAATTCAACACTCATGTTTATTTGAAAACAACTGTTTTAAAACTATCTTGTGATGTCAATTCTACATTGTCAGGTTGACTGGTACCTTTGCAGTAGAGAACAGCGAGCTGACTTTTTGGATTTATCAGATCTTGTGGGAAGTTGAGCTTTTTACCAGTAGGTGTTACTGGTATGCAAGCGTGTGACCTCATTAAGGTTGATAACAGCTTGTCCTCGCTGTCAATGGCATGCAGAAGTATAAGGTTCCGGATGTCCTCTGCTACTCTGAATTAAAGAAAAAATAACCATTATAAACTGTTAAAAAAGAAATTTCTAATAGTCCAGTATTATGTACCTTTGAAATAAATGCTAAACATAGAGTTTCTGCCGATGCTAGTAGAAATGCACTAGGCACAGTTTTGTTACAGTATAACGAAGAAGATGCGTGGCAACCTGTAGAATATGCTTCTAGGAAACTGACTGAAACTGACAGTAGATATGCCATAGTTGAAAAGGAAGCTTTAGCTACGGTATGGGCATGTGAGAAGTTTGATTAATATTTAGTTGGTAGAAAATTTGAAATAGAAACTGACCACAAGCCTTTAATTGCAATTTTAGGTGAAAAGGATTTGTCTAAGCTACCTGTAAGAGGACAACGTTTTAAGTTAAGACTAATGAAATATGATTATGACATTTTTCACACTCCTGGAAAAGATATGTTTATTGCTGATTTGCTTAGCCGTCCGAACAGTGGGGCTGTTTGTGATGAGGTAAGTAAAACTGTTTGTAATAAGCTAGAAGCTTATGTCAACTCGATAGTTTGCTCTTCTGAATATGGGGATGTTAAAGAAGAGAAACTAAGAGAAGAGGTTAGTAAAGATTCAGACGCTCTCAAGTGTATAGAGTATTTTTAATCTGGTTGGCAATCTGAATTGGATGATTTTCATAAAGAACTGATAGGTTTATATGGATCGTGAGAGATTAAGTAGTTATAATAATATATTGTTATATGACTCTAGGCTGTATATTCCTAAGTCATTAGGACTAAAGTATTTAGAAATTTGTCATGAAAGTCATCAGGGCATAATGAAACGTCGTAGACGAGCTCAGTGCCATTTTTGGTTGTCTGGTTATAGTAAGGAAATTGCAGATTATATAAATAGATGTAATGTTTGCATTACGCATAGTAAAGTCAAACACCAGCCTATGGTGATAGGTTCGGATATACTTATGTTTGATAACGAATATTATCTGATAGCTATAGACTATTATTCAAAGTGGATAGAATGTCTGCATATAGAATCACAAACTGCTAGAGAGATAATTCGAGTACTCAAGTATCTGTTTTCTTGATTTGGTATACCCAACGTTATCAGGTTTGCTAATGGAACTTGTCATGCTAGTAAACAATTTAAAAACTTTTGAGAGAAAATGGGTTTCATTCTAACTACTAGTAGCCCACGGTATCCTTGTTCTAATGGTTTAGCAAAAAGTGCCGTAAAATTGTTAAAGGATTATGGGAGAAAAGTCGAGATAAAGATGTGGCTTTGTCTGCATATAGGACTACACTTTTGGCTTCAGGATATACGCCAAGTGATCTGATTTTTAGTCAAGCTATTAGATCAAACTTGAGCTTCCCATTAGAAAGTGATGAAGACTATGAACTGTTTGAAGAAAATGAAGTTAGCCGCAAAAACAAAATTAGGAAACATTGGGATAAAAAGTATAGTTTCTAAGTTAGACCAGTTAAAAGCTGGTCAAATGGTTTATGCAAAACCCTCTACTGATGTAGGTTCAAAAGGTATAGTTTTGAGAAAGGATAAATCTTCTGAAAGTTACTGGGTCAATGTAGGCATGAGTGAAATACGCAGAAATAGAAAACATTTGTTTTTGTTGAAATCTGATGACGAAAATACATCGTTTGACTCTTCTGATGATATTGTCTTCCCTTGGGTAGCTACTCCTAAAAAAATGACAACTCTGAAGTAGTAGAAAATGCCAACGGTTTATCTGAAAGTCAGGAGAACATGATCCCTGATTTAGAGCTTCTTGAACAAGGGCAGGAAACACCTGGTGTGGCTGAGCACGTGGAGGAAACTCCCGACATCGGTGAACACGAGGAGGAGACTTCTGTTGTTGAGAATAGACTTGTTCTAGAAAATAGTAATGTTTGCCTAGAAGAAATTCTAGAAATGGAATTGTGCCTCTTAGTAAAAGACCTGCCGTCACTATCTCAGGTCGAGTTAGTAAACCACCTAAGAAATACGATATGGAATATTATAAATGTTTTTGTTATAGTTTCAGATTGATATCTGACAAATCTTACTTCTCACTGGACTATCACTTATGAATAGTGCTGGCGATTCGCCGGGAGGTGGTGGTGCCGAGAGCAGCCGTGTAAGTAGAGGCAGGGGTGGGGTGTGAAGGTGACAAAGGATTCGGAGGGTAACACGGTGTTTAGTAAGCAGAAGGTGAGCGAGTCGGGTAAGAATGAGGGCGAAGGTAAGAAAGAAGTGTACGGTAAGCCAGGTAACATTAAGTGTGTTGTCTGCAAAAGCATTAAAGACCATTAGGCTGCTCAGTGTCCTGGATTTATTTGTTATAAATGTAAAGTTCAAGGACATTATGCTGTAGGTTTCAAAAAGATATTGTGTAGATTTCGTGGGAAGTTAGACCATGGACTTGAAGGTTGTAATTTTTGTGGGTCTTCCTATAGAGATATTGCAGCGGGTATTAAGCGTAGAGTGGAGGAGGGTAACAATAGGGGACCAGACTCTAAGTTGAAGAAGCCTAGTTCGAGTTTACCCTCTGTTGCTAAGATGGATAGTTTTGCAGAACAGATGGAGACAGAGTATGTTTCGACTGAGACTACCATCAGGCAGAGGAAAGCTATGATGTTGCATAGGAGGAGGCAAGTAGAGGAGCAGTACAAGCACGCATTGTCTGCTATAAAGAAAGACATAAGAGAGTTGGAGGAGGAGATTAAGAGTGAGGAGTATAGAGAGGCTCTGTTGCACTTGTCTGCTGTAAAGCAAAAGAGGGCTCAGAGGAGGGGTGCAAGGGACGCGAGTTCTGTAACGATTACCGGAAAGGAGAGTAAGGTTGAGGAATCCAAAGAGGAGATCCAATCTGAAACCTCCGTTGTGAGAGTAGTCCCTAGCAGAGATGCTAGTTTTGAGAAGAGTAAGGTTGAGGAACCCAAAAAGGAGGTCCAACCTGAAAGCTCCGGAAAGAGTGGCAATGACGACCAGCTCGCTGGTTCCGAGCTAGAAGTTCAGAGTGGCAACAACGACCAGTTCGCTGGTTCTGAGTCAAAAGTTTAGAGTGGAAATGACGACCAGCTTGCTGGTTCCGAGCCAAAAGTTTCAGATAACCCGGTGGTAATGGAGGCGAAACCTGAGAAGGCCAATTGGTATGGGGATATTGTCAGTATGAAGGTGATTTGGGTAAATGAAGATGAGATAGATTGAGACGGACTGGGTTGCGAGTAAAACTGTTAAATTTGCGATAACTGATGACTGAAGAAAAGACGAGTAATTAAACAGAATATTGGGTGAGTAGAAAGATTTTTATCTCATCTTCGATACGGTAACTATGATTTGAAGCTTTTGTGACTAACTAACCTGCTTGGCTTGATAACCCCGCGTCATTGAATTTAACTCTCTTCTTGAGAGATTATTTGTTCTGCTGATTGTGGTTGCACTTGGGTGAATTTGAGTGTATTGGAGTCAAAGTTTGTATTTTGGATTAGGCAGTGTAGTCTTGAGAAAAAAAGAGCATGTTATATATTCATACCGTAACATGTTCAGCAATAAAGAGCCACAGCTAAATCAGGGGTTCCCAACCAAGAGGGAATTGCCCCCTGGGGGGAATTTTGAACATACAGGGTGGAACAAAGAGGTGTTTGACTTTTTAGAGTTTTGTTGGTACCCTTTAGTGTAAGCTCGAGTGCCTTCCTCTAACAATTTCCACTTTCCACCATAAGTAAAACTAATCAACTGCTGTAATGTTTTTGAATAATAATTGTGAAATTTTATAACGTAAATTCTGGTCAACTTGTTTATTATCAGCTAGCTGCCAATCCATAAATGTAATGATATAACCACAAGTGCAAACCAGTCTGCAATCAAGTCCAAAGCCTTATCGCTGCCGATTCTTATTCAAATGGACAACCACAAGCTGCTCTAATTGTTTACCTTGGTAAGATTCACCACTCTTCAGCATCCTCCTACCTTTAAAAATAGCTGTTTTTAGTTTTGCTCCACAAAGTAAAAGAAATAAATGAAATCACTGCTGCTCTTATGTTGTCACTATTTGTTATACGATTATTTCCCTCCAATTTTATATAAATTTTAAGCAACCGTTGTCTCATTCATTTCATATTATACTCTCAGAAAGTGTAGACTTTTTAATAACTAAAAAGAAATAAAACTGATTGTATACCTAACTCTCTCCTGGAAAGGAGTGAAAAAGGTATGTCTATCTATACGTATTCCTTTATTTTTTAGATTAATGTTGTTTATCTATGTCTTTAGTTTCTGCAATTCTTGTCAACATTTAACATTATGTTTTATTAGCTAAATGTCATATGTTAATCAAGTTTTAAAAACCTAATTTCACGGTGTTAAGATGTAAATATACCACAACAAATGCATCTATACATCTGTTCGGAACTTCATTCCTAATTTTGGGAGGGCAGTTACAACTGCCATGCTGACATGTTCAGCTACATCCAGGCATGAATGCTTTGCTTATACAGTGTACCCTCGAGATATGATTACCCTGATATACGATTCTTTCACCTTACGAAGTCGAATATTGTGAGATCTTTACCTCGCTATACGAGTTTTATTTCACCATACGATTTTGAAAGAAGTTTTGCCCGTGTTAAAATTTGGCGGTCGGTGTGCTCATAACGCATGGCGAAATAAAAAAGACACCAAAATATAGTTTGCCGAATACATTTTCAGAACGTTTAGAAGAGACACGATGATCGACTTCTCTCACGGCATCATTCCGCGTGGAAAGTTTCGTGTGAAATTCACAAGAGGGCAAATATTCATTTGCAGCGTTATAATATATTTTACTATAAACTATGATATATGAACTATAAACTATAAATATGATCGTAGCCAATCATCATTTGCAATTATTATCAAAACAAGAACTCCATTAAAGCAAGCACAGGAAGGAGCTTACGACTGAAGATTCAAAGCAGTTAGAAGGCCATGCACTCGACCAGCATTCCAAATGAGCAAACATTTAGCAAGGACGAGGAAGTAGAAGATACAGCAATCCCCACATCGGCAGAAATATTTCAAGTGATTAATTTAGTTATATGGACTGGTATATTAAAACAATGCATGTATAATATTTTATCTCTTGTGTGACAGGTTTTTCATATTTTATTCATTTTATTTGTTTCCTTCTGATTTTATGTTTTATTTCCTTGTTTAACCATGTCTTTGCAGGTAGGCTTGTTATCTCCTACGTGAATACAATTCATCATATGTATGTAACTCATATATCTAACTACTCAAGATAGTTGACGCATCCACTTTACTTTCTGAAACTTGTTAAAGCCCTGTCCTCTACGGTATAAATACGTACAAACTTTGTACGTATGGCTACATTGATTCTTGTGCACATTTCATACAAAAAAAATACTGTAGCACTCTCTCTGGATCCTTCTACAAGAGTTAGCTAGTTAGCAGTTTTTTTTTAAACTAGGAGAAAAATTGGACAGGACTAGACAACTTCTTTAGACTGCTAAAAACTCCATTTCATTAAATATTAAATTAATCTTCAAGTGTACAGCAACATAATTAGCATTGATACGTTTTTCCCTCATTTCTGCTTCATTTGCTATATGTGCCAGCTAGAGTCAAGTTACTCCAAAGGTATGTATGTCCTGCATAGTAAATAAAATCTCATTTTTGTCGGTAACCATTAAATGGTCAGGCGTGTGAGAGGCCGCTTTCGATAACTGCATCGCTCGGCCTTTCTTATTAATTTTGGTTAAAAAAAATGTCTCAACCAGACATGCTAAATTTTATAATGAAAGTGAAGACAGAAACTTATGAATGATAAAACTTTGTGATAAACAGTTGAAATTCAGTAAAATAGTTCAAAATACATACTAAAACTCAGTTTAAAGTGTAAGTTTTGCAAGCCAAACTTATTCGAAGTGAATTCAATGCTTATGTTATGTGTACATTTTGAAGGTAAGAACTTCTTACTGTACAATCTGCATTTGGTAAACAGATTATACGTAATTTTGCGTTTTACAGTATTGCAGATTATAATCACTAGGTGCTCTTAATATAATGTAGCTACTGTATGTAACTATAGTTACTAAAGTTAACATACCATTTTGTTACTAAATTTCAATATGTACCGCATTTTTATAAAAATTTGGACGATTTTTACCTTTTTTTTCTTTGTATAATTACAATGGTTTCTATACCCGGACATACAATTTTTTCACCATACGATGCCAATCTTGGAACGGATTAACATCGTATCTCGAGGGTGCACTGTAGTACGATAAGGCAACCAGGGGAATTCCCCTATGGTTGGGAACTCCTGTAGTATGATGTTTAGTAGTGCTGCATTTTTATTGGCTGCTTGTACCAAGTAATAGTGGATGTTAATTACAGTAATTACTCTACAGTCAACAGGGAAGCTGCAGTACAGTACATTCTGATTTTCATCAGGTCAGTACCATAAGTCCTCATGCTCAAGCCGTGGGCTTATGCTCACAAACAGATGACTCATGACGGAAAAATAACTCTCAAATAAGCTGTCAGTGGTATCTAGCCGCCCTTACCAACAAGCCCCATATGCTCACAGAACACGCGGCTAACGACTGAAGTTTTGTCATCATTGACTCTTTCGGGAGCGAGTGTTGAGACGGGTTTCGCTATACTTGTGTCCTTTTGAATAAGAAAACAGGCTACATCAGTGCATGTGAAAAGAATTTTCGTTCACTTCCATGTTCAAATTAAAATTCCTGAACCCTTGCATCAAGAACTCACTTGCCATGTCTCAGCTAGATCATTATTGCACTGTTAGAGGGCTTCATCTTTATGAAAAGATGCCGGTCAAGAATGAAAAGGTGTTAATAATCTATGACTGTGGTGAGCTAAACATACCTCATCATCTTCATAGATAAAAATTTCGTTTGGAATTTAAATTTACTTTTAAAAAATACCGAAAAAACACCCAAGAATTTGAGTGTCATGAATTCAAACTAAACAAATTCTTCATTGATAATTCACTGATAATTCATCTCGACTTGGGCGATAAATTCTTCTTTAGTGTAAAGTATTCCTTAAACATGTTCTTGAAAATAAACAAGTAGGTTGCCAAGACCCCATACATAAAAGTTTATTATGAATGCGCTTCTATGGTTATAGTGCGGCAACTGAGCAGAGACCGCATTTATCGAGAAGCCGCCCTGAGCTCCACATAAGTTTTAAAAGAATGGCCTTAGCCACGCCTGTCTATGACCTTGAACCAGAAGCCATGCCCAACGACAAGCCGCGCGACTTGAGCACGAGAACTTACGGTATATATTATATAATTTGCATTTGTGTATTTGGGATGTAATACAGTGTGTAATATTGTTCTTACTACAGATTTCATGTTAAAATGCGGCCTAAATATTGAACTAATAATATCTTTCATTACAGAATGAGTACTAGCAAGAAACAAAAATATGATGCAAGCTACATGCAATATTTATTTCAATGTCTAGTTAGCAAGGGTGAAGAAAAGCCAAATGTATGTAATGCATAAAAGTATTGGGCAATGATTCAATACGACCTAACAAATTGAAGCATCATCTCTCCTCAGCAAAGGAACAAAACTTCTTTGAGCGACATGGAAAACCGCTCAAGCAGATGAGGCTAGACACAATTGGGGCTTTTCATGAATGAAACTCCAAACTACTGGAAGCCTCCGTACAAGGTAGCATATGAAATCGCTAATCAGAAAAAACCCCATACCATTGGAGAAGATTTATTAAAGCCATGTACACTGATGATGGCGAAACCTATATTGGGAAAGGAGGCTGAGAAGAAGCTGGCTGCAGTGTCATTGTCTAATAACACAGTGCAGAGAAGAAATTGCAGCATGGTCAATGACATTAAAGATCAGGTTGTCCAGCAGATAATGTTATCTCCATTTGGGCTCTTTGCTATTCAGTTGGATGAGTCAACTGATGTAGCTTCATGCTCACAGTTAATGGTGTATGCCCGCTATGTACACAACGAAGAAATAAAAAAGGATTTTCTGTTTCGTGTACCTCTGGAAACCACAACCAAAGCTAAAGACATTTTTAATGTTGTCTCCAACTTTTTTGATGAAGTAGATCTAAAATCGGAAAATGTTATTAGCTGTTGTACAGATGGGGCACCAGCTATGCTAGGCACAAAATCAGGCTTTCAAGCTCTTGTAAAAAAGTTTCACTTAATGTAGAGAGCACTCACTGTATGCTGCACCGGCATGCATTGGCAGTTGGAACCCTTCCTTCATCTCTTTCCATTGTCTTACAGGAGGTAATCGAATTAATTAACTACATGAAGAGCAATGCACTGCACACAAGGCTATTTAAGGTACTTTGCAAAGACATGGATGTTGAGCACCAAACACGTTTGTATCACACACATGTTTGTTGGTTATCACGAGGTAATGTCACAGCTCGAGTTTACAGCCTCCGAAATGAACTGATATTGTTTACCGAGCAACAGGGAAAAGAGAGTTTCCATAAGCATCTCACAGACAACAACTGGATTATTCAGATTGCATATCTAGTAGATATTTTTGAGCAGTTTAATTAACTAAATCTGAAGATGCAGGGTCCTAATACTGACATGATCATATTTATCAACCAGCTGAATGCTTTTCAAGCAAAGCTGATGAGCTAGAAGAGGAAAGTCTGCTGTGGAAACTTTGCAATGTTTAAAGCTTAGACAACTTGCTGGACAGTGGCAACTTGGATCTTCCTCCTGAAATCCAGGACGAGATTACAGAACATCTAGAACACCTTCACACAGAGTCCAAAAGATATTTCCCTAAAATACCTAGCGAAGACTTGGATCTGACCATCCATTTCAGTGTGAAGTCAACATGGTACCAGATGACTGTCAGAAAAAGTTTCTAGAGTTAAAACTTGAGTCGGCTGCAAAACTTTCATTTGGAATAACGTCCATTGCTGACTTTTAGCCAACAATGACCGCATGTTATCCCAAGGTAGTGAAAATTGAACTCCACAAACTGCTGCCATTTGTGACTACATAACTGTGCGAGTCAGGCTTCTCAACATTACACGTACTTCCCATTCAGTCTAAAACTTGTGATCAATTGATCGTACAAAATGATCAGCGCTGTGCTCTGTCCAAAACAAAGCCTCTCGTTGAAGTACTGTGCGCGAATGAGCGGCAACAGAATTCTCAATAATTACATAGTTACATGTTGTATAAAAATATTTTGTTATGTGTTTGCAAATGTACAATAAAGTCTCATTATAATTTGTATTAGTCTTCCTTTTTAGCCATGAAGTATGTGTGGAGGAATTCAAATTTCTGAACATGTCTGAGGGGGAACATAGTAAAAAAGGTTGGGAACCCCTGGGCTAAATAGACTACTAGAAGTTATAGCTACTAGAAGCTACGGCTTAGTCGGCTATTAGGCTGCGGCTTAAACGCCTAGGAGACACGTGACCCCCATGGATATATAGTGACTGGAGACAAAGCTGACAAAGGCCTCTTGTGATCTTGAGTCAACGGTGAGTGCTTAATCGCTCCCCCGAGCAATATAACAATATACCTTACAAAAATATACCAAAAATAACACCGCATGAACGATAAGCAAACAATGACAACGATGGTCCAGCACTGCAAGCAAATGTGATGAAAAGGTACAGCAACAATTTCAAAATCTCACAATATCTTAGTAAATCCACCATTGAATTTCCCTCTGACAATTTCTATATTTGACAGTACCCTAACAAGACAATCTACTTCTAAACTACTTGGCTTCATCATCAACGACGCTTTATCATGGCTAGACCACATCTCATTCATTTCAAATAAAATATAATCTAACCTAAGTTTATTTTATAACATTCGTCATCTTATGAACTTTGATACTGCCAGACTATATCACTATAATTTTATCCATTCCTATCTTATATATGGCCTGCATGTGTTTTACCCTACAACACCTGTAAAATATACCAACACACTATTTATTTTACAAAAAAGCTTTACGACTTATATGCAAAGACCTAAACATACCCCATAAAAACCAGCACTTACCATCTACCAACTTAATAACAAGCACTGCCGGTGTTCTTCCCTTACCTAAGCTATCACATTACTTCACCTGCCTCGCTGCTCATTAAATACTCCATGATAACTGCCCTAAATATCTCAGCTATAGCTTTCAAACCGTAAACCATAGTCACAAAACCAGAAACAGATTCAAATTACCTAGTGCCATAAGCCACAACAAACTCAACAGCAACCTGCTAAATTCATTTAATAATCTCTGCACTCATTTAAGAACTCTTCCTCTGCAATCTTTTAAAAAAAAACTCAAACTACATCTACTTTCCTCTGACCAATAATACCATTCACCATATAGCCTTACCTATTTTAACCATTTCATATTACACTTTGTTTTCATGACTAGAAAACTTGTCATTTATTTGTATACTATTTTCACTGAGCTATTATTTGTCCACTTTTTGTTTAAACAATACTCATATCAATCTTCAAGCTTGTGTTCTACATATTTTATGCATTCAGTTCTAATATTATTATATTAGTTAGACTATTCACTATATATATATATTCGAATCTGTCCAATACGCCCGAGGGCATTATATGAACATAAAATTTGAGATAAAATGATTGATAAGAACGCTAAAACCTAATTTGTTGCAACACTAAGATCGTATTAAAAACTGAGGGAGTCATCAACGCCCTGACCCACAACATTCGGTGCCATTCTATTATAAAAAGAGTGCCTATATTGGTCTATCCTAAAATGTGGGTGGACTACTCCATGACGGGTTTGGTGGGATGGGTTAAAAGAGATATAGTTATTGAGGTCTAGTTCATATAGACCAAACTCAATTCTTTTTAAAAATTTCAAATCCAAATCTTCTCTTCTATCTTTTAGTTCTTGGATGTTATTTACACGCATGCACTCTGTGACACTATCCATAGGCCCGAGTCTGAAAATCCATCGAACCCCCCGTCTTTGAATTGTTTCTAATTTGTCAGTTAAGCCTTTTGCGTGCGGTGACCATACCTGACAGGCATATTCGAGTAATGGTCGAACAATTGTGTTATAGGCGACAATTTTTGTTGATATGCTTGCATTAAAAAGGCAGCGTCGGATAAGTCCGAGTGCCTTATTACTTTTCTTAGTAATGTTTAAAATATGCTCGTGCCACTTGATGTCGCTTTGTATGAAAACCCCCAAATATTTCAGACCATTCGCCTGTGGTATAAAAATTCCGTTCATAAAAAGTTTAAAATCTGGTGTCGACCTGCCCACCTGCATGTGGATACACTTTTCTGGATTAAATGTCATGCCCCACTGTGTGGCCCAATGCTGTAATGCTGTAACGTTAGTCTGCAAAGCCAGCTGGCTGGTGTTTGTCAAATCCATGCACAGCAGAGTATCATCGGCATACAGTCGACAGTCAGCGTCTTTCACACAGAGTGGCAAGTCATCGATGTAAAGAATAAACAATAGGGGTCCCAGCACTGAGCCCTGAGGTACTCCTGATTTAATACTAAAATTATGTGATGTATAACCATTCACTTGAACCACAGAAGCTCTGTTTCTGAGCCACGCTTCTATCCATTTGAGGGTACCTGTATCAAATCTGTAAGCCTTCAATTTGTGTATTAAAAGTTGGTGGGGCACCTTGTCGAAGGCCTTTGCAAAATCAAACGAGACTATGTGATACTCTCGGCGTTCTGCCAGTGCTTTAGAAGCAAAATGTGTAACATCCAATAATTGGGTGGTAGTGCTAAAATGTTTGCGAAAGCCGTGCTGATTGTCACTTAAAAGGTTAAGACTACTTAAATGCTGCCACATAGAACTAGAGATAATGTGCTCAATTATCTTTGAGGTTATTGAGGTCAAACTTATTGGCCTGTAGTTTTGCGGTAGGTCCCGCCTACCACTCTTAAAAATTGGGACAATATCAGCCAGTTTCCAGTCGAGAGGCACATAGGATTGCTCTAAACTGGCCCTCAGCACCGAAACAAAAACGGGTAAAAATTTTGGAACGTTCTTACTGAACTCTTTAAGACAATAAGATGATATTTTTATTTTTTTAGTTAGTTTTTTAGTTAGACTATAGTTTCTTTGCAGTCCTTTTTATTTTTTTTGTTGTACACCGCTTTTTAGTTAGTTTACTTGCCGTGGTACCTTGTGGAAAACATATTGTAAAATATGACTATTGATTACCACAATAAAGATTGCTCATATGTAACAAGGCGAGGTTTAAATGACACGTACGCCATTGACACGCGATAAACAAAACAAGATATAATGACTTAATACAAAGTTGTAGGGCTACTTGACCTTTGTTTTACTCACACTATGGAAAAGTTTATTGCACAGTGGAAACCGTTCATAATACTAGCTGTGAATGGTTTGCTAATAGCCTGGCCACGGTTATTATGAGCGATTTGTTTTTGTATAAACGTACAACAATGGACACGTTATGACGGCAGAGTTCCTTGACATTTACGTTACGCTAACTATTTTTTGACACATAAGCTCGCAAGTGCAATCACATACACGCTCTATGTCATTAACTAATTAAGTAGGCGGAGCTTAGTAACGAAGCTGTTTGAATCCAGTCTGCCATCGTAATAACGGGAGGCTGTGTAATGCGAGGGATTGTTTGTATGTCACAGATGACATTTGCTTCAGGTGTGTTATTTTTTCAGTTGTTTGGTAAGCCTTACTGGCGACAAGGGCTACACGAATTAACCTAAAAGACTTGATTTACAATATTGATCTGACTTTTTCTACAGATAAGGAAAATTAAATTTGCTTTCGTTATTCTCATTGATCTTTTACTTGAAAATTTAGTCATACTAACGACTAACAAACAATAAGTTCAATAGTAATTTCAATGATCATTTTGTTCGTTTAAAATTTGATCACACGGCTATAATCAAAAATAGTAAATAGTGAATTTTCAATAGCTTTTTATGCATTATATCATTTCGAAAAACCAGAAGATTTCAAGAGATCAGATGGTTAGTTTGTATAAAAAGTGTTGAGAAAGTCGGTGTCGACCAGCCACTGGTGAGTTTGTTCGGCGTCCGAGTTGTCTTACAAGGGATAAGTAAGAGCTTTCATGCACAACCTCAATCGCTGCAAGCAACACCACCGGTTGCTCAGTATGGCTCCGCATTCTTCATATTTTACAGTAAGGATGAAAAGGTAGATAGCAATCAAATACATCTGGATAATATCAAACATAATACTGAAATGGGTGTACATTAGTAAGTACCCAAATAGTTACACAAGCAAATGCAAACATTTACATGGTGTATATTCGAACCCCGCTGTGCAGAGGTCTATCATTGTTACCGCAGTGTGGTCTTTTAGGTGACTTAAAAAGTACCTTTCTTTGTAGTTGTCAATTTCGCTACTCTTTGCTTCATTGTTCACAGGTTTTTCATTCTCTCTTTTATCTCTACCAGCATTTTGGGTTGCCATTGTTTTTTTATAGAAAGTCTTGTTTTCTGTCATTTGATTTTTTATGCAAGCTGATTTTTGTATTATTAATTGAAACATTTCTAGTCATTGGGATAGTTTTAAGTCTTGTAGTTTGTTTAAATTCATTGCTTTGCTCAGTTTGCTTACAGAATAAAATTATGTGCGCAAATGTTTGTAACGGAAATTTTAGTTCCTGTAAAAGATACCGTAGATTGTGATATCAGTTAATGTAAATACATAAGCTGATAAAACTGTATCATCTATTAAACCATAACTGTCACGAGCAACTTTTATTGTATTTACTAGGTAAATCAGACACGCTGATTTCGATTTTGTACTCAAAATAAAGATTAGTCCACTAACCTTCAAAGTCATTTAGGCTTTTTTAAAGCGTTTCAATATCCGTTTCGAAAACAACACAATCGGCATTACAAGCTCCGCCCATAAATATGTGACGAAACCTAGCTTTTTCAGAAACGGAAGTTAGGAAAGTTTAGTCCGATTTAAAATAATAGAGATGGGTGTCTTAAAACCCATTATTGTCTAAATCCAGCCTGTAAAATAATTTCAGTTTTTTTATGAAAGGGATATAAACTATTTAAAATTGCTCGCAGCTTGTTACATGACGTTTAAATGGGCTGGACGCCGAGAAAAAGGAGCTCAAAAAGCGCGGTTTTATCACGAGCTAGCGTTGTTATCGCGCTTTTTAAATACGCAATGCTGAATAGCTTATCTATCTTTCAGAAAAAACTGATATTATTTTTAAAGCTGGATTTAGATATTAATAGATTTTAAAACACCCATCTCTATTATTCTAAATCGGTCTAAACATCTTTACGTAACTTCTGTTCCTAAAAAGCTAGGTTACATCAAGTATTTACGGGCGGAGCTTGTTATGCCGATCGTGTTGTTTTCGAGACCGATATTAAAACGCTATAAAAAATCCTTTATTACTCTGAAAGTTAGTGGCCTAATCTTTATTTTGATTACAAAATCGGAATCAGCATGTCTGATTTACCGAGTAAATACGATAAAAGTTGTTCGTGGCAGTTATGGTTTAAGTTGATAAGAAAAGCTGTGATAAGAGCTTTTCAGAAAGATGAAACTTCTTAGCTTGATTGCACTAATACGAATTCTGCCTTGAGACAAATTGAAATGATTTAAGTGTATGTAACAAGTTAATTGTTAAGAATTTGTTCTGAATTTTTTACAGAATCATATTTTTTTATTAGTTTATGCTATGATTTCCTGTCATAGATAAAAGTATGCTTGTTTGTGCCTTTATAACGGGAAGATTCAGGTTAAACTATAATCATTGTTTAACCATTTCCCATAGATGTTGGTGAAATAATTGCTGTCACTGTTTAAACATCCGCTCTGGGTTGCTATTGGATGTCAGGTGAAACAAACAAACAGACAATTAGGGGTATAAAGAAGTATACAATTTGATAATAACATGTAAAATATTTTAGGGTGCAGACTGTTTAGTTGTAAGGATTTGTCTTTGTTAATAATTTTAAAGTATGACCTAGTACATGAAAACACTGAAACTACAAACTTAATATTTGAGTGTCTGATCACAACCTTCTATATTTTAACATGAAAACATTAACTGCCAGAAGAAAATAGTAGTAATAGTAATAAAGACAAGCATTTAATACTAATTACAAAAGAACCAGCATTTCTAAGCTATGAAAAAGTTTGGGCGCCTTTTAATTGGAAGCAGTAGTTTGTGCTGTGAGAAATGGGCTAATCATCTACTGAGAATTCAGATGTTGTGTAAAATTGAAGTGTGGTGGTAAAACAAGAACTTCTTAGTAGATAATATCTGGTGAAATGCAACTCTATAGGTTTATTGCCTATTTTAAGCCCATTAAGGAGGCTGCTATAAAAATATGACCATGTACACGTTTATTTTATACAATGAATAATCTATCATATTCAAGTGCGGATTAGCTGCTCTGATAAAACACACTCACAACAGCTAATATGGTAACAAGACACAACACTCACTTATCATGGCCTGTTTAAAAGTACAGTGATGACACAAACTGTTACTGTATTAATAATCAGAGATAACATTACAGATTAGTGGTTGAGTAATATTGTTGTGTAACTTTAAACATGTACTGGTTTTTATCAACTTTTTAAATTGTAAAAATAGACAGAGCTTTGGGAAATTTTGACTAGAAATAGTTGCAATATTATATAATCATATTAAAACGTTCATTTTTAAACTTGACTATCTTTGAGCATGAAGGCAAAGCAAGTGTTTATAAGATGGAAGCAATTCTCAAGCATTAAAACTGACACATCTTCTAAGCTTATTGTTTAAAACTTGTGTTTTGAACAAACAATTTGAGAATAGCTAATTCTACGAACCCTACGACTTTGATGAATTCGAGTTTTCTAATGGACCCGTTTGTGTAAAAGAACATTCTGCTAGCTCACAAGCTGGTTAGTAGAATTCTATAACCTCCACTTAAAAGTTAATGCTGGGCGTATAAATACGAAGCAACCTTTTTCGAACTTTGTGGAATATGTTTCCACCTCACATTATGATTATCTGCCATTTTTGGCAATCAAAGCCTTCAGTTTGACATCTGGATGATAGAAAATGTGTAAAAATATATTGCAATCATACATTGCTCATCCTCGGTATTGACATCACATATAATATGTCTGTGTTTTACCAAACAAGTGACCTTGTGTCACAGCATAGAGCTTCCATCATAATTATTTTGTGTTTTCCAAACTGTTTTGATTTTTCAAGTTCAAAATCTTTGGTGAACAAGGATATATCATTATTATAATTGGAGAAATTAAAATCATTTTAAAATGCTGTCATTTAACATTCAAGGTTTTGTTGAAGGTCGTTTCATAATCACGAAGCACTTTTGCTGTGTAGAATTAACCAATCGAAAAGGAAGTTTAAAGCAATAAAACAACGAGTTAGCTGTATTTTTGATGCTCTCCATCTGGCTAGTTCATTGTTACAGCAAAGCTGAGTCCATTATCACATGAAACATCTGGTTTCAGTTTAAAGAACACATCTTCTAAACCTTTTACCACCATAAGCCAATGAGTTATATGGCAATGCCTGTCTTTCCTATTTGCACAGACGTTTTCTATAAGTATCAAACAGAATAAAGAATATCAAGCTAAAATCAGATAATTATAACTTTAGTGTCAATAAAGGTAATGAATGTTTGAGATAAGATAACAATTTCCTTTCCCACATCGAATCAAATTTGTAAAATAATATCCATTAAAATCTTTGTCTATATGTCAGTGTGTAGTTATTTAAAAAAAGTATGATAAAAAAAACATTTTAAAAAAGCCAGATGATGTACAAATAGTATCTCTTTGGGATTTTTTGTGACAGAACTGATACTAGAGGAAATGCACTTTTTTTAGCATTCAATTATTTTCACATTAGGTACTCATATAGTCATATGTTTAATTAATTATGGATTATTAATCGAATAATTAAACGACAAATTTTAATAATTTGCCAAGTATGTTTTTAAACCCTATGATTTACTTCTACTGAAAATTCACAAACTGTCTTGAGAATTACTGTTAATAATAGATGTAAGTTAGTTGCTTATTAATTTATATATATTCCCAACCAAGGTTGAGTTTGGTTGTTAAAATTGTCTTCTATTGCTTTATACACAATCAATATTATTCATAATGATTATGATATGTATTTCCAACAAAATAGTTGGTCCAACCTCATCTGTAACATGTGAATACCAGATTTGTGTTTGTCCAAAACTTGGACAAGTTAAGGCAAAATAAGTCTAAAGAACGAGATTTTAGTCATTTTGCTAAGCCAATCATAAGCTAGTACTGAACACTAAGTGTCAGTACCTATCTACAACTGTCTACAAAGCTTCAGTTCTTTAGTCCTAGTTTATAGTATTAATATACTTACCTTGATAAATTATAGTACAGAGTATTTGCTCATAGAACAACTTACTTTTGTGGCTTCACACGTCCTCTGGTATTGAATGATCTGTACCACATTATTGTGGTAAGTTCAATTCCTTCTAGAACAGCCTGGCAGGTTACCATATTAAATTGTTTTTATTGAGATAGTCAGTAAATATATTTTAATTTCCAAAAATAAATGAACATACATTAAAAGAAATATAATCATCTCAGACCATTAGCCTTATGAATAGGCATAATTGTATATATTTGTATCGATTGACCAAATCATTCACAGATTAATATAAGTTGTACAATCATTCTACTGAGAGTTATTATTTTACTTTTTTAGTAATAATAATGTTGCACGCTGTAATAATATTAATTGCTCGTCTGAGATGAACGTGCTTGCGGTAGAAGCTAAACTGGCTTTGAAAATGTCCAAGCAATTCCTGCAAAACATTTCGGACATTTTTGTGGTTGGTAAAACCAATTTATGCTGATTAACTGTACAGTATATCGGAATACATTAAAAGGTTTACACCTTTAAATAAACTTTAAAGGTTGACTCGCAACAAAGTTCACATTACAGTTATTTGGTATCAAAAGATTCACCATGTCTTACTCTGCTGTGTTGTAGGTGCAAAATATGGGGAAATCTGATTACAAGCTCTTATAAGCTCAAAAACGAACAGTTAATCGCCGTCATCACAAAACGCTGTAAGTTGGAATTAGTTTATTTCTCTGACGTATTCAAACAATTTGATTATTGTTTTGACATGTGATGTTATCACGTTAATTGAACGGCTAATAAAAAGTTCAATATAAAACGTTTTGTAACACTAGTTTATGACAAACACTTCGGGGGTTCTACCGAAAAGCCCGTGTCAAATCTAGATGCTCGCTACTTTGCAGTTCTGTTTCGGATTGGTCTAATCGTCTAGTCGTAATCTGATCATGTGACCCATACTTCCTGCCAAGCAGCGCAAATAATTTTATGCAGCATTTTTCGACTATCACAGGTAATCAACAGGCTCGTCATGTTTATCAGAGGATGATATGCACTCCTAGGAGCTAAGGTTAAAAGATTAAGCAAATTTTTACGTTAGGTTTTGAAATATCGATGCTCAAAATGACAGCATTACAATGATTATGTAATTGACGCGTAATGACAATATGCATGGTTCTATTGAATGCTTGAAGTATATTTGTGAAAATTTTTTGACGAATAAGGTTGCATGAAAGTGTAACCGGGAGCCATCTCGTTCAACTACGTCCCATTTGAGCCGTTTTGCAAAGGGATTTTAATCCACAGCGTTTTTGTAATGGCCGCAATTAACCGTTTGTTTTTGAGCTCTCAAGAGCTTGTAATCACATTTCCACATATTTTGCATCTATAACACAGCAGAGTAAGACATAGTGAATCTTTTGATACCAAATAACTGTAATGGAAATTTTGTTGCTAGTCAACCTTTAAAGACCGTGCTGTTCAAAAGCTTTGAACTTTGGATGCACCTTAATGAAATATTAGGTTTTAACAAGTATGTAAGTATGTCCTAGTGAAAAAAAATTAATTTGAGAACAAAAAAGTGAAGTAGATTCTGTCAGCTTTACGTGCAAGGTCATACAGTGAGAACTCTACTTGTTTACCTATAGTTTCATTTCCTGTTTATGATCAGTTGCTATCTATATTCAACATGTCCATGTATTTGTATATATATCATATCTGTATCTACACTTGTGTCAAACTATCTATTGTTTTAACGAATTTATTGTGTGCTTACCAAGTAGTTTTATATGCCTCCAAGTTTCTCTTTATATCACAACAAACACTCTATTGTTAGCTTTAGTAAACTAAGTGAAGTCTCTGTTACAATTTGGTGATAGATTTATCTGAAATATTTCAAAACCTTCAAATGTCGTATGTAAAATTGTGTATGTGATACATAGTTTGTACACTTTTGCTAATATGTGCATGCTTATATGAAATGACACATAGTTGTCACGGTAGCGCATAGTAGTAACACGTACCACAGTTTCAATATGGTAGTCATTGTAAAATCAGGTTTCGCCAGCCAAATCTAGATTCAGCTAAACTCCACATATGAAAAGCCAGCAGTCCTTACACAGGGCTAACAAAGGTGACACGAAGCCATGCCTCAATGTTATGTAATGCGTGTACATCTTACTCTGGTTATTGTCACTGCTCTTATTATAAAAATACTTTTATAATAGTTTATAGTAATAAACTGCTCCAAACTGACATAGACCCACATCATCTCTTGTAAGTTTAACTTTATTAATAATAATATTTATATCTTTAGTTAGTTGTAACTAGTTTAGGCCTTTGTATCATTATAAGCACTGGGTATACATGCTATCACTCTATTTGTATTTACTTTGTAGATCAGAACAGGAGAAGGTAGTGTTTGATATCACAGGTTGTCTCCATCTTTCTATAACCAAAATGATGCACTTTATAGCTGGCTGTATAGGATGTATGTACTGTATGTCATTACTATACTTGAGTAGATACTGATAGAATTGGATAAGGTTACATCTTTGACAGTCAACTTTGTTTATAGATATACCCATAGATCCTGTCTATAAATCTTGACAACTCTGAACATTCAGTTGTCCAGTCGTTCGTTCGATACGCCAGGCCTGTCTGAAGAATGATGGCTCTGACCAATAGATGTTGTCATGACAGACGAGCCAAGTGATGCGGGCTAGTGATCTTTAACCAGTTTCTTAGGTGCCGATATTAGTCCGAACAACTAGGGTTGCCTATAGTAACATAATCTGCTGCCTCCAATTTTAAAACATGCAGAAGCTAAAAAGGGTATTAGAACTCTGAGGTGAACTTTAGTGTTCCCTTTAAGTGCAACTCTTTGATATGCTGGCCGTTGATCACATCACTGTCTTAGTTAGTCCCATGCTATCCCATGCATAAGGGCCATTCCATGGGGACTGGTCCAATGTGTGTGCTGACCTGTCACAGATATGGTTAAAACTAATTCTATGTTAAAGAGCATGTCAAACTTGGTGGGAATCTAAATTTCTTAGCCTCTCAACATTTAGTGGCGCTGCCGGCATCACCTCAAATTTTGCCATTCAGGAGGGGCAACTCCGAGTCGGATTTGTTAGGTTTTTTGATAACAAATATCTCGAAAACTATATCTTCTAATAATCTGAATTTTTAGTTGTCTTCTTCCACATGTGATCTATCATTTTCATTTAAAAACTTTTCTGTCGGAGGCTGTCATTTAGGGTCAGAGGTCGCTAAAGTAGGTCAGCGGGCCTTATTTTTATCAAGTTTTGTAGATTCAAGCTATTTTAGCGTCACGTAAAACTCAAATTTTTTTTCATTTTCTGGCAATGTAACTCTTGATATATGCTTATTAATGTATTTTTTACATAAAAATAATTTATATTTGTCAGATTTCATTCTCGTGCAAACATGATATTACTATGGTCATAGCTGGTCACATAGTATCACAATCATAACTGGTCACAAGCCATCATTTGACCATGATAGCTTGTGACCACATATGACCATGATACCACGTGACCAACTAAGGAGTTCTACCATGTGACCAGCTATGACTGTTTTACCTTACATCATGCTATGTGGCCGAATGCTCCTGCATCATTGCTGGTCACTTCGATCATATGGTATCACAATCATAGCTGATCACATGGTATCATGTTCATAACTAGTCACATGATATCACAGTCAAAGCTGATCACACGGTGTCATAGCCATTGCGGGTCAGAATCAACAAAGTAATATCTAGCCCATTAACTTTGTTTGATTTAGGAATAGCTGATTGCCTGGCAACTCACTCTCTGAATACCGTTAAGGTTAGTCGGCGTCTCACTGGTGTTTCATTCATTGTTCCGCCTCACTCCTAGCTGTTAACTCAAAGCACCAAACTTTCTTCACAAGCTTGTCTCAGTAATTCTAACATTACAAGCCATCATTTTATGTTTTAATAATTCAACCATAAAGTACCACATTTGTATAATATGGTATATTAGACATGTTCATGTAGTATATAAACTCAGTATATTATTTGATTAATAGTTGATGTTTATCTCACTGTCAACTTATAAGAAATTTCTCTCTATAAACTCTAAATCTGTAGAGGAATAGTTGGGTACTAGTTAAAATGTTGCTGTTAAGCTTGTGTTATCTATAGAGAATGTCTCTTAGATTTGAGAGTTACCTCTATTGCAGCTGGATCCATAGTGCCAACCACATGTTTTTATCGGAGGTTCATTGATTGCTGTGATCCTGTTCAATCAACTCCGGGACATTGGGTTGTCTTCAAAGATGGATTGTCAATCTCAACTCCGTTCTATCCGGTATTATTAGTAAGTACAAATATCTTGTGATTTAGTACAAGGTCTTAAATGAAGCTATAACTCATGCTTTCTGAAACTAACTTTAACATAGAGCAATGCACACAAGTTAGTTTTAATCTAATTGAAGGTCGTGAACCTAGCGCCAGAGATGCAACTAGCTTTACTTTAACGTAAGTTACTCAGGCTAACAATAATCTAATGCAAGTTTTTGCTTTGATATATGTATTCTATTGTTACATCCTCGATCAAGATCAAATTTAATGTCAGTATTGTAAGATTATATGGTACCTGATTTATTATAAGCCGCAATGGTACATGATAAATTGTAAAGTTATATGGTATCTGATCTATTGTACGATTATATGGTACCCGATCTATTGTAAGGTTCTATGACCTTTACCCGTACAGTGCATTTCGGGAAGGTTTTGCCTGCGGTCGTTTGCGAAATTTGAACAGCGCTAAACTATTGCGATGCCGCCGGCAACTACCGGCGATCCTCGGCGGTCCTCGGCGCATACGTTCCCATTTCATCGCTAATAGCCTGCGGTGTGTCGCCGGTGCTTTGCGACGTATATGGGAACCCGGCTTTAGGTGCTATGATTGCTGATCTTTGTAACATTCTATGCTGTTTGATCTATTGTAAGGTTCTATGGTATTCTGGTATGGTATGGTGGTTCTAGTTTCACGTTAGTTAGCTAATTTTCCTTTGTTTCGCTCTCACGACCAGCTGGCTGTTTAACCGAAACCTGTCTAAGGACATTTGCCTTTGTCGCCCTTTCAATATGTTGCAATTAGGACAAACACATGTGTCATCACAAAGGGTTAATGCACGACCACTAACCAGCTTGTCCGAATGTCTATTTTTTATAGTTGTGATAGATATCACCGGCTTTTTCACATAGCATCGTTTCAGTTACGCCGTCGCCGGCCAATTGTTTGTCTTTAATTCAATACCTGAGCAGTCTCTCCATCAGCGGTCGTGAAGATCGCTGTGTTGTGTAGAAACTATGGTTGGCCTTTAGCAAACTAAATGCCCTGAACATAAACTTTCTGTTTGATAATTGTGGATGTATTTCTGTCATTTTACTGAGCTAGCTCAATCACGCATACAAATTTCGCCTATTTTTCAATACTTGTCCATTTAATATCAATTGCTATCATTCAGTTTTTTTTGCATTATTATTTATTTTACTGGCAAAAACTCGGTCGACGCACAGTACTTTTAATTCACATGATTCTGCACTGAAAATTGCGCACAACAAAAACACAGTACAAAAGTGTAACCAGAGCAAATGAAAAATATAGCGCGATGCTGTTCTCATAAAACACCTTCGACGTACTGGGCAACTGATTCAGGTGCTCATATATCAAACATGGCTCGTATGGTAGTGCTAAAACTTGCTTGAAAGCTGACTCGTATCTCAAGTTTCTCGTAAGTTGGGGCACTCGTAAGTTGAAGTATATTGTAAGGTTTTCAAGCTAGTTCTAACCGAGTACTATGTGAGAAACTTTGGAATACACTGAGAAAATATTATTGATCAGAAGGTTAGAAATATATTAGTGTAGATATTGGAAAATCTCTCTCAAGTAGAGAAGACTGATTGTGCCTAACAGGAAGTTTCAAAGAACAGACTAGTGCATTGTGGGTGTTAGTGTGTCTTGAGTGTAGTTCTGTTAGTTCTAGTCACTTTATTAAAGCTCCTCTCCTCTGGTCACAGCTTAGTAGACAGTAAGCTGTGACCAGAGCTCTATCACTGGTGGTTAGTAATACAAAAATTTGTTATATTTTCTTCAGGTAGTCAACTGATGAGCTGTTTTTCTCTGTAATTTGTTGAACCAAAGAACTGTCATGTTGTACCTTACCCTGTCTCCTTTAGTGTTAGCTGAAGAGGATTGTCAAGAGTACCTCAACTTCCAGACCAAGTTCTATACCTTCACCATCTACAGTCGTATTCAACCTATAGATTGTGACAGATTTGAATGCCTTTCACATCAGGAAGCGTATAAATTTATGAATTGCAAAATAGTGAGACAGCTGGAGGTACGTTCCAAGATTTGTTCCATTTTTTCTGACTGCAGTTAATTCTTATTTGGCGTGTAAACATAACATATTGATCAGTATTTATGGAAAACCATTAAAATAGTTCATTAACAGTTTGGACTCTAGTGAACTGGTCCCATTCACCAGAGCAGGGTACCAGCTATAGTGAGTGGAATCCCAACAGAGAATCCCACTCACTGCGAGATCTTCTGTTGGGATCCCTCAGCTTACTGTAGGATCCCAAAAGCTTTCTGACAGTTCCCACTCATAGTTATTTTTTAACATTTGAAAGTAGGTATATCACAAACATTTATTGATGGTAACGTCTGCATAAAACCTAAGATGAACCAAATATATCTATGCGTCTGTATATTTTTGTTTTACCGCTATCTCCTTCACCCCATGGTTTACAAACTGACTATATTGGTGGTTATTAATATGTGTGCAAGGTCAAGGACAAATGTAACATTGCGCGCCCAAGTCATTAGAATATAACGGCTGTAATTATTGTACAGTGATATGGTTGTAACATAAATGACACCTCCTAAATACATTAGTATGCACACGTGCTAAATAGATATCCCCCATATGAAGAGAATTTCAAAGAATGTTTAAGATAGACTTGCAACAAAATTCATTTTACAGTTATTTGGTATCAAAATATTCACCATGTCTTACTCTGCTGTGTTGTAGGTGCAAAATATGAGGAAATGTGGTTACAAGATCTTAAAAGCTCAAGATCTTTTTTAAAGAAATTTTAATCTGCAGCGGTTTTGTGATGGCGGCGATTATTTGTTCGTTTTTGAGCTTTTTAGAGCTTGTAATCACATTTCCACATATTTGGCACCTGCAACACAGCAGAGTGAGACATAGTTAATTTTCCGATACCAAATTACTGTAATGTGAATTTTGTTGCAAGTCAACCTTTAACATTAAAGCTCATAAATTACATAATTTTTTTATGGTATATTTCAATACATTAGAGTCTTGGCTTTCAAATTAGCTATTGTTTGCCATAGTGAGACAGACATTGGTTGGTGTTTATAGGATTTCCCTAGAGCTCTACCGCGAAAGAGTTTACTGGCATAGTCTCGAAAATTGTGATGTCGCAATTCTCATATTCGTTGTTGTGTGCTCTTATTGTTTATTTATCAACTACGATAATGGCGATAATGACGCTAGTGGCAGGCCAAGGTAGGATAACTCCAGAGAACGAATGAAGATGAAAAATCAGTCAGTGTCATTAGTTCTCCACGTACATATTATTTCTATGATAAGTACCTCAGACTCAAAGCACCATACTATAATTTCCCGATGATATTATGCGCTAGCTCTTTATTTTTAATGTAATGTTGAGGGTGACGACTGAGACTAATTAATTTTAAGCATTGCGTGATCTCGGCGAAAATGCGGTTGACATTTATTCTAAGGGCCACGCAACCGCAGGTCATAATTTAATCGATGTGATTTCATTACCTCTATCAACAACAGTACATTTATTGAAGCATAATTAATTAACCCAGAACATGTGTTTGTATTGGTTGGGCGTTAGCACGATCGCGGGCATTGTTGATTATCTAGAATCTTAGTTTATTATTAGCGCTCTCCGGATTTAACAGCATCGATTGTCACAGATAAACGCGGCCTCAATGGCGGCAAAAGGGATTGACGACCTAAAGCTAAATGAGAATTAGGGCGTCACATTTTGAGTACCTGAACCAAGTGTTTTTTTTTGCAGGACGTACTTTTGACACCCCGTTTTTTTATAGTTCTATCATTCTTTGTGTATTGAATATAGGCTCATTCGAAAGCCAAGACTCCGATGTATTAAAATACAAAATAAAAATATTATGTAATTTACGTGCTTTAAAATAGATACAAAGAATGTAACTAATAACAAGCCCTTTGTCTTTAAAAAGAGAATCTTTACTACCAGAGTAGTTGTTTGTTCTGTTATCTACACACCATCTATACAATGTAGATGTTGGTGGCCAGAATGGTAATAATTAAAGAGTGAGTCATTTTGGTGACTTTCACAACTTGTTTTGTTTATATTAGGTTAAGATAACACGAGAAGGTAAACACAACTCCTGATGATAGCGATATCAATGTAACAAGAACAAAGTCAATATGGTGGTCATTTTCGAAGCTGGTTAAACCAGCCATATCAAGATTCACCTAAACTCTACTTATGAAAATTCAGCAGTCCTTACACAGGGCTAACAAAGGTTGCATGACGTCATGCCTCAATGTTATATAATGTGTGTACATCTTACTCTGGTTATTGTCACTGCTCTTATTTTAAAAATACTTTTATAATAGTTTATAGCAATAAAGTGCTCCACGCTGACATAGACTCACATCATCTCTTGTAAGTTTAACTTTATTAATAACAATATTTAGATCTATAGTTAGTTGTAACTAGTTCAGGCCTTTGTATCATTATAAGCACTGGACATACATACTATCACTCTATTTGTATTTACTTTGTAGATCAGAAGAGGTGAGATTTCTATAACCATCATGGTGTACTTTATAGCTAGCTGTTTAGGAGGTATGTACTGTATATCACTTTTTTAAAACTTGAGTAGATTATAGCTTTTAATCAGGTCGTATCTTCTGACAGCCAACTTTGATAGCAGTTATAGTCATAGACCTTCTGTCTCTGCTCTTAAAATAACTACAGACTAAAAAGGATATTTGATCTCCTCGCTGTATGGACTCACTTTCAATCTAACTCTTTGATGTCCTGACTGTCGAGCACATTGCAGTCATAGCGGGTCACTTGGTATAACAGTCACAGCTGGTCACATCGTATCACATTCATAGCTGCTCACAGGATATAATTTTTATAGCTGGTAACATGGTATAACTCCCCTACCTAGTCACACGGTATCATGATCACAGCTGGTCACAAGCTATCATAGTTATAGCTAGTCGAATGCTCTGGTAGTCATTGCTGGTCACATGGTATAACGGGCATACCTGGCCATATGGTATCACGGCTTAGCTGGTCACGTGGTATCAAAATCATAACGGGTCACATGGTATCATGATCATAGCTGGGTATCATCATCAACCCCTCCCCTTAGCATTCAACTAGATGTGAATATCCAACCGTGCCATAGTTACTATGGTAAAACTAACTGACTTGTTGTGAACAACTGTGACACTGTGAACAACTTTGGTGGTCCCAAGTAATTCAGTAAAGCCTGGTTCCCAAATACGTCGCAAAGCACCCTATCAGTACCGCAAGCTATTAGCGGTGAAATGGGAATTTACGCGCCGGGTACGGCCGGTAGTTGCCGGC
Source organism: Watersipora subatra (assembly GCF_963576615.1). NCBI lineage: Eukaryota > Metazoa > Bryozoa > Gymnolaemata > Cheilostomatida > Watersiporidae > Watersipora > Watersipora subatra. The sequence continues at coordinate 19,934,511 of NC_088718.1, read as the reverse complement.
GGCATCGCAATAGTTTTGCACTGCTCAAATTTCGCCAAAGACCGCAGGCAAAACTTTCCCGAAATGCACTGTACGGGTACAGGTCACCATTATAGAAACGGCATTGGAGTATTTTATTTGATAACGCAATTATGTTTACGATATTATTAACGATGTGGCTTTATGTGAACAGATGCGAGCGAGCGGCGCAAGCGATTTGCTGGGCGTGTTACTGCCGGAGTCTTGCAATCGATATGGGAACCAGGCTTATGGAAGAACTTGTTAAATCTGGCAAATTGCCATCTTATTGGCATACTGCAGACTAGTGACCTTTTGTAAAACAAAATCTTTTCTAGATATGTCCACATGGTAGTCTTACAACAGCTTCTGTGATTGGATGGATTAATCTTGTAGTCAGACCTATATACCCTAGGACATTTATGTATTCACCACATCTAACCTTCGTATTTTCGCGGAGTCATCCTCCCGCGAAAATTTAATGTGCGAAACTAAACTATCATAACGAATGAGCGAAAACGCGAAATTAAATAGCTTTGTTCATTGATAGTCCAAAAAACAAATGGCAGCAAGCGATCAAATTGCATTTTCGACCTCGCCCACGCCATTCTACCTGCAGTTCACAATTACCCGCAATTATTCACAGTTCCCAAATTGAAATGTTTTTCTTATCGATGAACCAGGCCCGTATTCCCTGGGGCGGCTGGCCAGCTGAGCCATTCCAACTTTTTAGGAACTTTTTGCGGCTAAGTACAGTCAAACTCGGATAACTCGCCCTCAAATAAAATGTAACATTTCATCTCAAACACAAGGTTAACTCGAACGGATTTGTTTGGTCCATTCCCACACAATGATAAATTGCTTCAGATAACTCGACCTCAATCCCGTTTATTCGAAAAGTTATTTGCCCAACGGCTATGGAAACTGTTTTTATCGCTGTAGAATATCACTTTATTCGAAGCCATACAGACAAACATCACCTTTCAGTAGTTCTTAGGCATCATTATTATCCTCATCAGTGGCAAAATATTCTTGTTCGCGATCTTTATAAAGGTTTGCAAAATATCAATTTTACCAAACATCCGTTTGGCCATGTTCCATCGAAAGCGTGGAAATCTCCGTATAAACTTAAAATAAAATCGGCAAAATTGATCTTTGTTAAAACGCTCAAAAGAAAAAGATCTCTTTTTTCTGAGCGTTTCAACTGCGGTCAAGTTTTGCCTATTTCAATTTAAAGACGTCTCGTCAATTACATCACCTAAAACAAAACAAATCTCAAAAAGATAGAAAAATGTTGATATTTTCCGATAATTTTTTTTTAAAACCTAACACAATAGGCCCGGCTGAGGCCCTACTTAAAAAAAACCTGTTGGTGGCTTCCACCGCCCCCTCCACACCCCCAGGTGTTCATAACCAGTCGCCTAACATTAGCCACCCCAACTTGCAACTAGTGAATACAGGCCTGCAGTGAACTGAACTTGTGGAATCTAATTGTTTGTTCCACTGCTTTTATTTTCACATCACTATATTTTCGCACTCTCCAGCGCTGCGAAGTTAAGTTGCAGTAATACTTTACTCTGTATGCTACTCACGAAACTAAATATTAGCGAATTATAGGGTAACTATGTCCTAGGGTAACTAATATTTAACCCATAATCTTTGTGGGATGTTGTAGCATGGCTACCCACCCTCTCGGCAGACAGGTTCTTTCATACATAGATCTACTTTTGATCAACTTGTATTTTGCTATCGTATTCTTCAAATGCTACAGAGTATTTATCTTCCCTTGTAGGTAGAACAAATACCGATTTTTTGAAACTAATTTATCTCTTCACTTGCCCTTTAGCTGTGGACAGATGATATTCGAGAAAGATGGCTGCCGTGGTTTAAACTAAGGGATACTGCCAACTCTACTGTGTTGCTCTCCTGGCTTGGCATCTCACTCATAAGTACCTGCATTGATGGAACAGGTCACACCACCAGGTAGGTGGAGCTTAGTTTCATAGACTTATTTACATAGACATTGTTTACACATGCATTCTGTTTGATATGTGATTCAGAACTAAAAGACTAACATAATCATCCTATTATTTAGTTGAAATAATTTATTTCTTAGTTTTTATTTGAAATAATTCTGATTATCCAGGTAGCTATAAAGATGGCTGCTGTGGTTCAAATCAAAGGATGCTGGTTTGCTCTCATGTTTTTGCATTTACATTTCACTAATGAGTACCTTCATCAACTAAACAGGTCACACCACCAGGTAGGTGGAGCTTTGTTTCATAGACTTCCTCACATAGACAATGTTTACACATTCACTCTGATTGATATGAGATTCTGAACTAGAAGAATAAAATAATCAATTTTTAATCGAGTTTCATTACTTCATACTACTAAACAAGTTCTCATATTTAATATGATACTTTAATATACTACCAAAGCAGTGAATAGGAATTTAATGTGTAAAAGAGGAACAAATATAACGGCACCATATTGCCGAGTGAGAATGAGATGGACCTATTTAACGATGAATTCCTTTATCAATGGGTTTTCTATAATGAATTACCTTTGTTAAAAGAGATCTAATATACAATTAACATTTGGTATAAATTTGTTTGAAACAAATATTAAATCCTTGTTTGATTGTTTAGTTTCCCTAGAACATTAATCTACTTTCTGTATTCTCCCAACATACTGAAAATCAGCCTGTCTGACTCATTTACAGCTAAGGACTTGTTATTCTCATAGAGAGTGACCAATCTGGTATCTCTTTATGGCAGGTGGAATCACTAGATGTACTTTATGGGCAGTCTTCTATCCAACCAATGTAATGTAATGGCAATTTTGTACAAAATCTTTGACTTTTTGTCAAATTTTCTAAAATTGCAGATTTATGAAGTACTGTAAGCAGTAGAATGTGCTCTTTCAACAGGTATGCATTTTATTGACAGAAACTAATGCAAACTATACAAATAAGCCTTATATTGCGACCCTGTAATAAACCAAACCGCAAGAAAACCGCAAAAAATGCAACCCTTACGACCTGTTTATTGGCATAATAAATGGCTCCTTATCGGCCGTTATCAAATGAAATCTATACACCAAGCGAAAGCTCAACACGTGATCTTTTCAATCGTACTGATAATATTCACTTTCAATCAACCAATAAAGAGTGAGAGCCTTTTTATTCCCGCCAAAAGAATAACCTTGAAGCAAGTGAAACCTGCTAGTTTGATTTGCGTCGGAGCTGCTTTTTTCTTATCAAATGAAATCAACGCATAATTAAAATTGACCAATGGAATGCCGCGGTGCGGATGTAGCTAGCGATTGTAAACATTGCGAAGCCATTGATAAGCTCATTTCTTTTGTCTCTGACCGAAGACCCAATTGTACGCGTTTCTAAAACTCTCACACATTATTACAAGTTGCTATTTCGAATTACAAGATGGTGAAGACATATACACCCAGTTCATACGGCAAGAAGAAAAAGAAAAGAGTCTTTCATCTAAAAAAACTGATGATGATGTTAGTATTCTCGTCTTGCTATTTTTTATTTATTTCGATTCAATCTTTTGTCGCTATGACTAGTTCTAATTAGTTACTAGATATCTTTTCAGCGTCCATCTATTTCATTAGGCTAAACCAAAGAATTCAACAGTATCAAATATAAAATGTTGGTTATGTATCGATAATACCTAGTTGGTGTTATGCTATTCGCTACAAAACATTCGTGTTGGAGATTTCCTATTAGCGCTTCTATCAGTGGTGAAGTTAGCTATGGTGCTTCAGTATGCTTTTTATGTTGTCTACATGGCCGAATATGAACTCAAGATAAATGTGAAGGCTCAGCAAAAAAATTAATTATCCGTAACCGATAATTCCTAAGCATCATTATTTTTTTTATTTCTAGAAAATTGATGCCGCCACAACACCGCCGAGCACATCTCTTCTGTCACCAGCACCATCAACATTTTATGCTCCAGTTTGTGCTGATTCAGATTCTGCTGCTGCTTCAGATTCTGCTGCTGCTACAGATTCTGCTGCTGTTCCAGTTTCTGCTGCTACTCCAGTTGCTGCGTCCAAGCGCAAGCTGGAGACCTTCAGGGAATATACTGCTGGCCACCCTATTTATGCTAGTGCCGACATTCTTTCTGGTGATGCTGCCGCAAGCAGTGTCTGTGCAGGCAGCTATAGGGTAGTTAGTTTAGAATTTCTAAATAGCATAGTATCTTATATAGTTTGTTACACCTGTTCTAGTACGAATGTAGGGTTAGTTGAGAATGCTAATGTCTACGGTATGTCTAGTTTATTTGAAGTAGTTTGTCAAGATTGTGAGGCCACAATTATGTCGCAGCACACATCCCCGAGTGTGGTAATTGGTAGGGCTTATGATATCAATGATGTTTATTCTTGTAAGAGTAACGGGGTAGGATATGCACAGGCGTGTAGCTTTATTTCAGATCTAAATTTACCTCAGCCTACTACTTCTTGTGCATACTACACTAAGTTAGATAAGTTAACTACTGCATGCACTAAAGCTTTAGAGAAGCATTTTAGAATCATTAGGATTATTGTAAAGGAAGAGCATCTAAAGCTTGAGGAACGTAGGACTGATGTTGATGTAGATACTGTAGATATAGCTGTAAGTTATGACGGTACATGGCAGAAGCGTGGAAATAGTTCACACAATGGTGTATTTGTTGTTATAGATGTTCTTACTGGATATGTTGTAGACTTTGAAGTGATGTCAAACTACTGCCAGGTATGTGAGAAAGGACCGAAGAAGGATGACAGTGATTACAATGAGTTCTGGAAGAAACACCAAGATGCTTGCGAGAAGAACCATGGGGGCTCGAGCGGTGCTATGGAGAGACGCAGCAAAGATCATCTGGCAGAGATCTACAACAGGGCCTTTACGATATACTGCTTTTCTTGGTGATGGTGACAGTTTAGCGTATGATGCGGTGTGTAGTCTAAACGTATACGGTGATGTCAGTGTCAAGAAGGAAGAGTGTATAAATCATGTTGCTAAACGTTTGAGGACTCACTTGAAAAATCTCAACGTTTCATATAAAAAGACGTTGACGCCTATTTCCGGTAAAGGCAAGCTTGCAGACACATTGATGCGAGATTTGCAGTCTTATTATCGCAACGCCATCACTCAGAATTCAGGCGACATTGACGGAATGAAAAAAGCAATTTCTGCCGCGCTGTATCACATCACGTATGATTACTCGCACCCGCAGCATGATTATTGCCCTCGTGATAGCTAGTGCTGGTATAAGAATCTCGGCATGTTGCCTTCGAAACCTGACTTGCCGATTGCGATGTTGAGTATGATCTTGTATACAAATGATTGTCAGACGAGAGATTGTTGGAGCGGTGTGCGAATGTGAGTACTCAGAATGCGAACGAATGCTTGAATGGGAAAATCTGGTGACGCTGCCCAAAGACCCAGTGGTATGGTAAGCGTGCAGTGACAGTGGGTTTGACGATGGCTGTGATGGTCTTCAATGGTGTTAGAACTGAAGTATTTAGGGTACAAAAGTGATTCGGTCTGCTTGTAGGTGAGAAGTCATTACTGCATGCAGATACCAAAGATGAGGACAGATTGAAGAGAAAGATCGTCAGTGGCAGCCAGAGGAAGTCGAAAGTACGTCGCAGAACTACAAAACAACAAAGACAGCGGCATAAAGAAGGAGTAACCTATGCGGCCGGAAGATTTGGTGTCTAATTCAGAGGTATAGCAAAATGCTAGTTAGAGTATTATACATAGTAGTATTCAATAGCAGTAAGATTAAAGTATATAGAGTGCAAACTTATTTTGGTTGGGTTGTAGGTAAGAAGAAATAGTTGCATGCGAGATGAGCAGAGATTGAAGATAAGGAGAATCAGTCAAGACCGAATAAGTCAATAGCATGGTATGGTTTACTTTCTGCTGTAGGTCATTGGCCTTTTTGTTTTGAAATATGTGAAAAAAAGGCTAATTGTCTGTAGCAGTAAGTCAACAGCACCTCGCAGAACTACTGAGCAACAGAGACAGCGGCATAAAGAGCAGAAGTTGAAGATAGTATTGGTAAGGTTGACTTTATTTTGCAGTTGGTTAGGAACAATCTCTTGAAAGAGTTGAGATTATTTTCATCCATCTGCCAAAGTAGATCAACAGCATGTTGCAGAACTACTGAGCAACAGAGACAGTGGCATAAAGAGCTGAAGTTGAAAAGGGAATCGGTAAGGTTTACTTTCTTTCGCAGTTGCTCAGTTTCATACTCTTGAAAAGGTTGAGTAGCGAATTGACCAACTGCTGAAGTAAGTCAACAGCAACTACAAACAAGCAGTTGAAGATAGGATTGGTAAGGTTGACTTTCTCTCGCAGTTGGTTGGGAACATTCTCTTGAAAGATTCGAGAAACTTTGCTTGCATACCTGAAATCGATACCTTTTTTGTTATTCTGTAAATCATCGGTTACAGTTTTGTCATATCGATCGGTATCAATTCTTATGCTCAAAAATTAGTTTTGTAGTCGATATCAAAATTCTGTTTCTATGACGTTTGGAAGCACATTCTGAGCTTCACTTTGACATCAAGAACAAGCATTTTGATGTAGCAGCTGATTCACAAAATCTGAATGGGTAGACCTTTCGCTGTAGCGTATCATTTCACGATCTAGCAAACATTTACCTATCTAAACCTTGGCTTAGCCATGTACTGTACAAAATCTAGTCGTTTTCTGTTAGTATCTAGTGAAATATTTAATCTGTTTTGTTTCTTGCCATCGGTTATGTTTATATATAATAAATTCTAGTTGCTAACGCGTAGCCTGAATACGTCTTGTAGCATAAAAATGTAAAACTATTGTTTTTGTTACTTTACAAAAGTTGACTCCATTCTAGAGTAACGGCTGGAATAATGCTATCTGATGGCATGTAGCATAGCAAGGTGCTGTTGTTGCTGTTGTTGCTGTTGTTGCGCTTGCATGCAAGATGAAACCTGGTGCGTTGGGTCTTCATGTAACACATATTTGTAAATATTTCATAGAAAACTCATTATGCATTCGATGAGTTGTCAAATCTTCCTTCATAATGCTAGCTTTATGCGTGCAACAGGAAGTACATATATGTACATTCTTTCTTATGTCGAGTAACAGCGGAGTGTAAGTCGAACATGCAGTGTACCGTATAAACACAGTACAACTTTTTATTCATACATAATAACCAGTGTTTGTGGTATTACCTAGTGCAGAGTGTGCAGTGTTGATACAGTAGTAGTGTTGCTAGTACATACATGTATATTACAGTGCCAGCTTATAAAAAGTGACAGGTCATGTAGTCAGTACTGGCTAAGTTGACTAATTAGCCAATGTCAAAATAAGCAAGATGACTATTTTGAGTAACATAAACTTGTCTAAATATTTACTATTCTAAGAGCCATGCAGCCAGTTTGTAATCGTTACGTGTCATGAATAAGTAATGAATAGTTAAGTAATGAATATGACCACGATTATTACTATGTTTAGCTATTTAGCAGCTTAGCCTAGTAAAGAGAATTTCTGCTTGTAATCTTGGAGGATCGGAGTTCAAATTCAGTGCGATGTAGATTTTTCGCTCCTACAACTGTATCGCTATAACTTGACACAAAACTCAGTGACCAACAATCAGACAAACACCGATATTAATTTAGATTCATTATTATATGCTAGATGGTTTATTACTGAAATTTATTTTGTGTGACATTTCCAACATTTTTTTGAGCATGACACTCATCAGTCTCTGACTATTCTGTGATTGTATGTTTTGAATTAGCTTCAAAGCTGCTAGAAGCAAACACTTTAGTAGTTACCAAATATATTTGTTACACAGTAAGTGGTAAGTTATCATAGTTTACAAACAAGACTCAGTTTACAGCAGGAATGATACATTATTACTAGTGCTCGTGTCTAAGGTATAGAAACTCCACTCAGTTATCATACACCACTTTGTACTCTCATCATTGTAACAACCATTTAGACTCCTTTGTAAGTGGGATGAGCATGTGATTGTCATTTAGATCAACGATGATTACTATATCATGTAATCATCAAAATTACGACAACAAAAACTATATCTCGAATGGTAAAGTCATCATTGCTCATTCTTGCATATTATCAAAACCAATCATGATGCCTGTGCCTATCCAATACTCATTGTCAGGATTATCCTGGTGCAGATATAGCTGAGCGCATCACAACCCATTGATTAAAATCCTATATTTTCGTGTAAGAGGATTGAGATAAAGAATTTGTGACAAAATGACTAGTATAAACATGAGTAAGTTTCTACAGGGTCAAGGCCATAGATTATATGATGGTGAAGCATATTCTCATCCAGCCCAGATTTTTGCTACACCTTATCACTTTTTGGAAGTTCAGACACTATTTCCGAGATTTGTACATAGTGAAGTTGTTAATAGCTTCTAATCTACAGGGTGTTATGTGACTGGGGGTTTAATATAAACCCTACTTCTTAATACTAGGTAGTAAAAAATGACGTACTAGCTAGCTAGTTTGGGTGGCTGCTTAGAGAAGTCAGTTTATCCTGAAGTTATTTTTTATTCAGCTCTGTTTAACTACATGTATGTCTTGGTCTCTTACCAAACACTTTAGAACTTGAATAAGATTAGGTCGAGGCAGTTTTGTCCTCTTATGGAGTGTGACTGAAACCAGCTATCTCTGGCTTCTAATACTGTTAGGGACCTCATACTTACATAGGTCAAGTCTGTGTAGTGATATTTTTGTACACATCACTTTAACAAGTCAAGGTTTGGATGCATGATCATTTCTAAACTCATTTCTTTCATACTGCAAAGGAAAGAATACCTTAGTGATGTAACGAAACACTAGTTTTAGCATTAGATACGAATGTGCTGTCACCATATTGTTTTTATAATGCACATCATAACCGAGTCTTAGTAAATTTTCTCTGTTGAAATAGCTCTTCTAATATTCTTAAGCCAAGTAAAAGTTCTAATGTAAACAAGAGGCCATAGAATTAGTACATCATGAATCCATGTTTATATATAGCTAATAACATAAAATCCTTCTGTTACTCAAATCAACAATCTTAAACATTTTCACTTTCAGTAAGAAAGTGTTAGGCATGATTTATTAGTTTGATGAAGCTGATATAGCAATATAAAGTATTTTGTTGCATACATGGCACAGAATAAGGTATATACCACCTGTGATACCATAAAATAGTGATAAGGCTACAAATAGCTGACATAGAGCTCTGGGGTTGATCAGTATTTGCATTATGTGAGCTTTTGCATTACAGTCGACCCTCCACTTTTACTTTACAGTCGACCTTCCGCTTTTACCTTTCAGTTGGCCCTATGCTTTTACAATACGGTCAACCCTCCCCTCTTTCAGATTTCTTTTTCTTCAACTTTAAATTGTTCAGGCAATATCTCGAATTTAGACTCTGGTTCGCTGCAACTTTTTCTATCCGAAGGATGACTTGACCAATAGAAAACTTGTTATGTTGCTAGCATTGCATGTTCCAGAGTATAGGCGAACTTTTCAAATGTTTTGTCAGTGTTTGTGAATAAATCTGAAAGAATTTGCGTTATTATTTACTGTGCTATTACTGGGTTATAACTGTGTAGTAGTCAATTTTTAATGTCCAAACTTTTTAAATGTTTAGATATGACTTACTGCTTCTTAGTTTGAACACACCTTATGCTTATTCTGCCTCGTTTCTAATGAACATTATCTCACCACCAAGTTCACCACCCAGTTCACTACTGGCTCTGCACTTAGTCGGCTTCCTGTTGCTGACCCTTAAAAGAGATGACCTTGACTAAATAGAAATTAAGTAGGTGGCATCTACACATCATCGTCACTGATTACGAATTGTAATCACCAAATATGGAATACTAATCAATTCCTTATCTATTACTGATAAGAATATAGAGTTAAGTGTCAAGCACCCAGTTCATAACGACAGCCAATCAGCAGTTAGAACAAGTAAATATTATTCCCTCTCAAAATGGCATCAGCCACAACATTTGACAAAGAAGAAGAGTGTTCTCACTGTTGGGGAAAGCTACCAAAGCTGACAGAACCTCGTGTCCTACCATGTGGTCGTATCAGCTGCACCCCGTGTTTAGAGGCAAAGTACAAGATACATAAAGGTGTTAGATGTGAAACCTGCCAGTAAGTAAAACCTTGTAATATGTAGTCAATGTAATTTTTAGATATTTACACTCACTTGAATAGCAATAGTACTGAAGTATTGTTTGAAAGTGAGCCAATAGAATATTCAACAAGGTCGCAAACCTAATAGAATATTCAATAGAATATATTACCACATAGCTTTACTTCATCCCTTTTACCATGTACCATAGTAATACCTAACAGCAAAGCTGTATGAAAGAGGATGGAAACTTTTATCTAGTATCTGAGGCTTTCTGTGATTTAATTTGCAAATGTCCATCAATAAGTACTGTAGGTAATAGTAAAAACATGCTCTCACCTTATTGGTCTGTTATAGGAAAAGCTACTTTCACTCTGGTAATCTGACAATTTCTATCTATGTTCAAGAAGTAAATATGATTCAATAGAGTCCATTACAGCGCATAATAACTTCATATCTCATAACTATAATTATGAGATGCTATTGTTAATATATATTCCGAATTTACACCAACTTACATGCTATAGCTGGCACTAGTCGGTGTGATACATCTTGAAATTTGACTGCATATATATTTAGCAAAGGTGTACAAGAAGCTTGACATTCAGAGTCTGCTGATTGCGATGTTTCATGAGTCAGAGCATCCAACAACAGTGGCCTGTGATAGACCGACATGTAATAATACAGCATACAACTTCTGTGTAGACTGTGGAGAGAAAGTTTGCAATGATGACCTTGAGGTATATTGTCATTTATTTAAAATGTCCTGATACTGTTTAATAGCTTCAAGCAATTATAATTACACATTATGTTAATATATTCAATTTTACACTAAACAATGAATCAAACTCCTGTTAGTGTGGACAGAGTTGAGGTTTGGTAACTAAACTTGAAAATTACATTTACCTGTGTTCAAATAGAAGGCGAGCGAATGGAATATTATAGGCAGTAACCACTATCATGGGTCAGAACTATTTGTTATCATAAAGTTACTGTTTGAGAAACATTTTCGTAACTGCTACACATATGGCAGTAGATCACACTTTAAGTTACGTGCTGTACCACACACTGACACTCAGTGAGTGAATAGTTTATGGTAGACCTGCAATAATTATGGTAATTGAAAATTGGGAATGTTTAGTTCTGTAGAATAGCTCTTGTACTGAATACTAACAGGTTTTTTATTTCATAATGATAATCAAATGAGTCTGTTGATAATACTTGCAGTTTATGAGGAAACTAGACACAAAGATACATTACAGTGCAATCATGTGTGATACTAACTAATTCAAAACTCTTTTTGCTTAATTAAAGGTTGACTTGTAACAAAATTCACATTACAGTTATTTAATATGAAAATATTCACCATGGCTTACTCTGTTGCGCTGGAGGTGCAAAATATGTGGAAATGTGATTACAAGCTCTCGAAAGCCAAAAAAGGAACAGTTAATTGCAGCCACACGAGATCACTGAAGTTTGGATTCTTTTGCCAAAACGGCTCAATATGACATAGCTGTGGTAGATGGTTTTTGTTTACACTGTCATGCAACCTTATATGTCAAAATATTTTCACAAATATACTTCACGCATTCAATAAAACCATGTCTATTGTTATTACACTTCTGTTTCATCCTCATTGTAATGTTGTCAGATTTAGCACTGATCTCTTGTAACGAATCATAAAAATTTGTTAACCTTTTTAACTTTAGCTCAAAGGCGTACATATCATTGTCTGATGAGCATGACGAGCCTGTTGGTCAACTGTGATAATTGAAAAGTGCTGCAAAAATTATTTTCAAAGTATTGGGTCACATGATCAGATTACGACTCGACAATTAGTTCAAGCCGAAACAAAACTGTAAAGTAGCGAGCATCTATAGTTGACACGGGGTCTTTGGTAAAACCCGAAGTGTTTGTCATATACTAGTGCTACGATAAGTTTTTATTGAGCTTGTTATTAGTCTTTCAATTCACGTGAGAACATCGCGCCACAAGACAATAACCAAACTATCATGACTACGTCAGAGAAATAAAAAGATTCCAATTTACACTGGCTTTTCGTTTTTGAGATTTTTAGAGCTTGTAATCACATTTCTACACTTTTGGGCCCTACAACTGTGGTGGAACACCAAGTTTCTATCCTTCTTGTACAGTTTCTAACTGGAGTTATGTTCCCTTTTTATCCTTTTGCAGTCACGCCCCTAAGGGAGGCTGGTCTTAGCATCTCATTTGCATAATTTGATGTACTTAAGGCAGGGCCTCGGCTCTTTATGTTCGTTCAATACATGCAGTGCATTTGGAACCATACTCTTTCTGCTACCTTGCGTGATACCAGAACTACCCCGGCATATAGCTATCTCTAAGGACCTAGTCTATGGACTGTGCTGTGGGGATAGACTCATAAAAACACTGTCGACCTCGTCGACCTCCGGTCGACCTTGTCGCTTTGTCGACCTTGTCGAGGCTTGGTTTGGCTGCACCGGAGAAAGGAACCCTCTAGCCAGGTGGCCCGGTGGCTGGAAAGCCTAGCCGAGCACAAGTATCGAATCATCCATCGAAAAGGCGTTAAGCACGGTAACGCCGATGGGTTGAGTCGACAACAGTGCATCGAGTGCCGGCAGTGTGCTGCCATTGAGAAGTGGGATCGGGGGCCAACTAGGTTACAAGTGTGTGACTCGCTAGTACCCCCAGGGACTAATTGGGAAACTACTGTACTAGTGGACCAAGTTCCAGTACAACCACCAAGAGGTACGGGAGAACCCAGTCCTAGCGCCCACCAGTTGGACAAAGACGAATGGCCTCGACTACCCAGCAGCAGACATACATCAGGGCCTAGCCTCCTGACTCCCACACCAGCCAGCCAAGTTCCAGTACGGCTGCCATGCGGTGCGGGGTCACCCAGAGTGTTGGACAACCCCCTCAAAAAGTCTCAAAACCCTCGGTTACGGGCCATCAAGGTGGCAGGTGAGCCAGGACTCGGCGTGGAGAATGACTAAGTTGCAGTACAATCAGACGCTAGAGCCACGAGTTTAGATCTCTCACCGCCAGCTGCCCCAAAGGTTCCAGAATTGTTGACAGTAGTGCATACCTCACTAGATGAAGTACGAGCATTGCAACAGAAACCTGCTACCGACCTAGGGATAATTTACCAGGCCGTCAGGAACCGGAAAAGAGTCGAAGAGGCAGTATTACAAGTAGGCAGCTCCGAGTTGCAGCGGTTGGCCCGGATGTTCCATCAGCTCTAGATTGACGAATCAGGTGTATTGACCCTTCATCTCATTCAGAATGGGCGAGAAAGGGTGGTGGTGGTATGCCCCCAAACTCTGCGACAGGAGATCTTGTGGAAGGCCCACGAACAAACTCACTGCGGTGTGGAAAGGACCCTGAAGCGCGTCCAGCTGGATTGGTACTGGCCGGGCATGACTGGAGATATCAGGAAGGCAGTTCTCTCCTGTGAAGTTTGCCAGCGGGCTAAGACGGGAAAGGCCCGGACCTCCGGGAATCGACAACGGTTGTACGCTGGGAGGCCATGGCAACGTCTAGCAGTCGATTTAGTGGGACCCCTAACTCAGACACCTCGAGGAAATAGCTGGGGGTTGTTACTCACTGACCATTTCACTCGGTGGTTGGATGCCTTAGCTATCCCTGAGGCTACAGCTCCAACGGTGGCCCAAGTCTTGGATGAAAGAGTATTCAGTTACTTCGGTCTGCCCGAAATTATCTACACCGACCAGGGGAGCCAATTCGAGTCCTCTTTGTTTCAAGAGCTATGTGACTTGTGGGGAGTCGACAAATCTAGGACCACTCCGTACCACCCCGAAGGAAATGGTGTGGTTGAAAGAAACAATCGAATATTGGGTGACTCCCTACGAGCACTTTTACTGGGCAGAGGACAAGAGGACTGGGATCAATTATTGCCACAGATCATGCAGACGCTGCGAGGGCTACCGCACTCCGCCACTAAGGAAACACCCAATTATTTGATGTTGGGTCGAGAGCTTCGTCTTCCTGACCAATTGCTGCATGGAAATAGGTTGGAGTCATTTACGGGCACACACGAGTATGTCCAGACTGTTCACGACCGGTTGATACAAGCTCATACTCTCCTCCGAGATAGACAGAAAGAAATTGTATCAACCGATGTGAGAGAGCCTCCGCTGTTCAATGAGGGTGACCTCGTATGGTTGCTAAGCAAGCGGCGAAGAAAAGGGGAAAATCCGAAATTAGCGGCCAAGTATGTGGGGCCCAATCGCGTACTAAGGAGTCACGAAAATCATACGTACGAAGTAGAAAGATATGGACAGCGATCCACTCAGGCCGAAGGAAGATTAAGGCTCTGTCGCCCTAGCCCGGTGCAACAAGGTCGAGCCCCAGCTGAAGTCAAACCTGCCCGACGTCCCAACATGAGAGGTTATCCCCGGAGACGAGTATCACGGGAAAACGGTAATCCAGATGCCGTTATTTCCGAATCACTTCTGCCTAGTCGATTAATAGATTTACCAATACCACAATCGCCAGGAAGATTGGAACCACCTCGGCTCCCCAGCGAAGATTTTTTTGGTCTCTCCAAGTGAACACAACTCTGACTCGAGGGCTGGCCTCGACACTGGCTGCGAATTGGCGACCAAAGAAGCAAGAGCTACGGGGAATGAAGGAGTCCAGGCTAGTACCACTGGGACCGGAAACACCACGCGGCCTCAACGAATAAGAAAGCCCCCTGCGTATCTAGCGGATTATGACACCAATACTGTCCAATTAGGAGAGGCCAGAAGGAGTCAAGGCCAAAGGACGGCCATTTTGGAAACCGAAGAAAGCTCTCTCACTGTTTGTTATCAGCTCGACACGCAAACACACGCATATTTACACCCTCCAGCCATGGAAGTGATTAAAGAGACCATTAAGGAAGCTTCTCCAATTACCGGAGCTCTACCCTTGCTATCGGAGCTAGTGACTCCATTAGAACTACACTCGGCTCCCAATGAAACGTTGGATGGTATGGATTCCGACTCGACGAAGGAAGATTCCTCCCCGAGCTCTCGCCTACCGACCAAGTGGGTCTCAGAGGAGACGACCAGGAAAATAATGAAGTTATGTCAGGAAGACGGTGTCTACTGTCCGTTGTGCCAGCAGTCATTATCCACCCCCTGACAGCGCCGGATCCACATTGCACAACATTTTACGAGGTTCTTCTGCAAATGTGGGAGAAATTCTACCTCGAGAGATACAATCGCCAAGCACCAATCGAGGGTGAAGGGCGTGGAGAACCGGAAAAACCACGGTGAAACGCTATCCCACATGGATCAGGAGGGTCCAATTAATCAACCCACCGGCCTTCGAGAAACCTATGCCTTATGGTCCGGTTAAGATGAAGCCACCTGTGAGGAGAGGACCGCAGGCACCCTTTCCCTTTCCCCCGAAGGAAAAGCGGATAGATCGGAAATGTAGTCCGCTCAAGAAGGGGAAACCCATACCTGCTCCCAGGAAGACGCTAACGACGGTCGGGAGCATCCAATGTCGACTGGGAGATGTCCGACCCCGAGCCACGGTGGACGCCCTTCGAGAAGAGGCCTCTAGCCTCAGACGAACGGCCCGTCGCCTGGAAGAGTTGGCTAACCAGATGTCGACCAAGTGAAAGATTGCGACACGAATCCCGTTAAAAACATTGACTATCCCTATCTTGTAGTATATTCTAGTTGTTTGTGTTTTCTTTTATTATTTTATTTTTTTGGTTTTTTTTTATTATAGCCGATTGCTGTCTATAGGGGCGGCGTGTGTGGTGAAACACCAAGTTTCTATCCTTTTGTACAGTTTCTAACTGGAGTTATGTTCCCTTTTTATCCTTTTGTAGCCACGCCCCTAAGGGAGGCTGGTCTTAGCATCTCATTTGCATAATTTGATATACTTAAGACAGGGCCTCGGCTCTTTATGTTCGTTCAATACATGCAGTGCATTTGGAACCATACTCTTTCTGCTACCTTGTGTGATACCAGAACCACCCCGGCATATAGCTATCTCCAAAGACCTAGTCTATGGACTGTGCTGTGGTGATAGACTCATAAAAACACTGTCGACCTCGTCGACCTCCGGTCGACCTTGTCGACCTAGTATAAAACCTCTCTGGGCGCAATCCCTTGTGTGGGGTGGTTAATATTGACCGGTGGAGTAAGCCGACCTAGTCGTCTCTGCGTGTTGGTCACGGGAAACCACTACACAGCTCCTGAGAGGGGTGAATGCAGACCGGTAGAGTAAGCCGACCCAGTCGCCTCTACGTGTTGGTCGCAGGAACCAACACACAACGCAACAGAGTAAGACATGGTGAACCTTTTGATATCAAATAACTGTAATGTGAATTTTGTGGCAAGTCAACCTTTAACTAGATTTTCACTTTGTAGATGATGCACACTTTAAGTTACTCCGTGATGAGTGTTACAATAAATATTCACATGTCGTATGTTAACTCGGACACTTTAAAAAAAGGAATTCTTCATTGCTTTAGCACTTTTTATTCGTTTTAAAGCTGCTCGTAGCTTGTTCTCCTGATGAGCAGCTCTGCTAAACTTCTAACAATCTCTTGGTTCGTCTGAAACTTTCTGTCAATGAGCTTTTGTAAATCAGGTTTGTTTATCAGAGACAGTAATGTAAATGCCTCTTTGTCCCTGAATGGAGTGTTGGGGTATACAGTTTAAAAGCATAAGTATTATGTCTGAAAGTTATATTTTGAGTTGGAGCACATGAAACTGCCCGAGTCCAAATTGAAACAACTCAATTGCGAAAATGATAAAAATGGATAAGCTTGCCTGGCATATTCTTACGCGGAATTTGCTAGTGAAATATCTTTCTTCAGAAAGCACGAAACATTTGATAAAAGATTTCAGCTACTAAAACTCGCTTGACTTTTTGCTATTTGTCACTCAAAAATGACGCAGACTCACAAATTACCAGCATCATGGAAGCTCACATATTGGCTAGCTGCTAGATGTAGGAAGTGGGTATAGATCAACACTGACCAGTTTGTGTGTACATCTTGGAAGTTCACTCTAAAGAATTTTCTTTAAAACTTAATTTTCTTTAAAACTAGCTATTGTCAAAAGTCATGTGTTTAAAACGTGTAAGCGTTTGCTCTGCTTCCAAGAGTAAGGATTTTGAACGTAATATCAAGTTCCACAACCGAACAACTTTAATAAATATATATAGTGTCACAGCTGTTTCCATTCCATATTTTGCACATCGCAAATATTTCTGTTTAGTTTCATAGCTTGAAAGTATTGATAGAACTTATTACTTTGTGTAATAAAAATTCTGATGTAAGTTAATTTGTAATACTGTTTCTCAGAAGACTTGTTATTGCTTCTTAATTGGCAGTGTACCAATGAGAGCAGTCACATGCAGTAGTTGTCAAATTAACATACATAGTCCTTGGTACAGTAATTGACTACCACTTGTGTCTGATTGATGAGTCACTAAATCAGCGCTCTCTAATGATAGGCTGGTTCATTCATCTATTATTACTGTCATAGAGTGATGCGAGTACTTGTCAATTTTTCAGCTGCATGATAGATATTTCCGAGGAGGTCACAAGTTCATATCTATGAAAGAATTTGAACAGACAGCAGGCAAATACCAAAAAGCTTTCTGTAAAGATAACAAAAACGAGCAGCTGATAAAAGCCTGTGAGAAATGTAAAAAGTTCATCTGTAACCTGTGTGACAGAACAGAAGGAGAATGTTCAGGTGAGATGCCAGAATACAAAAGTAGCAGAGATCACTCAGTACAGTAGTTTCTTGATGACATACGAACATTTCATTCAAAGTTTTTAAATTTTTGGTAATGTGCTAAACACGCTAACATTAATAGATAAAGAAGTAAATTTAATTCAAGGGGAGATTATCTTGAATGGAGAAATATATGGCAGATATTAAGTAGGTGAATAACCAATTAACAGCCTCTATTTATAAAATCAGCTGCTATTAATAGCGGTAAACAGAAGACTTGATTAGTGATTAGGTCCTTGACCTCAATGTCTCGAGTCATACTGATATATCAAATTACTTATCTCCCCCCCCCCCCCCCCCCGACCAAATGAGCGGAAGCGAAGTTTGATTTGAGAGTTTTAATGATAAATGCATGTGCACACAACTTACGAAAATTATTCATTATTAACGTCGCAACTCTTGTTTCAAAATCTCATCAACAATTTTTAAAATCATTTTGTAGAGTTGTTAAAGTATAATAGCAATACAAAACACATATAAACCTATTCAAATATATTACCAAGTCTTTGTAAATTGTCGAAATTATCTTAAAACTTACCCATCTGAACGGATTATACACAAATAGACAAATTAGTTTGGCTGAAATTCTTTTCAAAACGCTTGACAAGTTTGGTTTAATAAAAGTTAAGACTGGAAATTGAAACGCCTAGCAACAGAGAATAGAACGATTAAGTTGTGCGCATTTCACGGAAAAATAATGTGCGCATCTCATTAGTCTATAGCATTGTCGAAATGTCGAAGGTTTTTGTAATTAACGTAGGAGTACTGAAATCATTTCATGAAAGTTTCATTTATGCCAATTTCAAAGTAACTGATATTTTAGACAGTCTTGAATGCTTTAGTATTCTAGCTGATGTCCAACGCAATGTAAGTAAAGGAAATGGCAATGATTTTTTTTCTAACTATCCTTATGAGGTTATTACAATATTTAATTATAAGTTTGGATGACTACAGAACAATGACTACGTAGTACAGAATTTCTAAAAATATATATAAATATCACAACTTCTTGATATTGCTAGCTATGACGTTTTGAAATGTAAACAAAATTGTGCATTGGTTTTATACTATTACTATAATAATAATATTGGTCATGCTATTGATATCAGTGCACTTTACTTCTAATATTGGCCAATATTGCATTTCTCCTATTGCAGGGTGAGAGATATAAACATATAATCTTTTCCTTTCATTATTGCTTTTTGTTGTATATAATAACACCCAGTACTCTGGGTGTTATTATACTGGGTGTTATAATAACACCAAGTACTCTGTTTTACTCTGGTTATATGGATCTATAAAGTGATATTTAGTTGTTCTCTTACATATTGTTACCATGTTTAGTGCACCGCTACATGTGATGGTTCAGTTACTTTTCCAGGTACTTTTGTGACGTGATCTGGATGGGTTTTGATATCTCACACCAGGCTTCTCAAAGAGTGCTCTCTTCTATTTAGTATAGATCATGGTGAGTGGTTACAAATTTTGGGAAAATGGTTAAGGGAAAATAGCTTAATTTTAATTGGAAACAAGTTCCTTGACAAATTTTTAATCATTTGGCACAGTTGCACGCGAGAAGTAGCTTAGATAATTGACAAATGCTAATGATGGTTTTTTAATTATATATATTGTAGATGACAAACAACTCAACTAATTAAAAATGACCTTGCGAAAATTGATCTCCATTGCTTTTTCCCAGATTACAGGTTTGAGCTTCCTAAACAAATGTTGTAAGAGGTTTCCATTTTTAATGCACCCAATTATACATAGCTTGCCCAAAAACATCCTTTTTGTTATACATAAACAAGCCTATCATGAAAGTGATTAGCCTATTTAATTGTTGTTTTTTTGAAGGCTAATGTGGTTCAAATCTTTATTTTGTGACCACAGTATCGTCGTGCACCAACAGTAAATATATCAAAGTTCAGTTATAAATAGCATGAGGATGCTAGATACGCCAAACAACTTCAAATGTTGTTAAACATTGTGACATTTTAAGAAAAAAAGATCTTTATTAAGCTGAGGCATAAATTGCTGTACATACCAAGAGACAGATAAAGAAGACAACTCTAGAGGCTGGTTACAAAGACTGTAAACACTCACATCTGCATTATTGTGTTGACTAATTCTTTGAAGTACATGTATATCCTAAAGGAGAGTGAAAGAAATAGTAAGTAATGTACATTCTCAGCATAGCCAGTAAATTAGTGTCTGACAAACACACTGAAGGACATGTTTGAAATGGGTAGCTCGAGTGAGAAGAACCAGAACAAACAGCATAGTTTTGTACTGTAGTAGCTGCATGCAATTAAACTAATGGTGTGTTATTTTAGAATCATGATGTAGCACATGCTACTGGGCATGTAGACCTTATCATATCTTAATATGTACGAATCACGCTTTCATTTATATTTTTGTTTTAATCATTTTTGTAACTATATATATTTCACTAAATGCTATATTTTTACTAGTTGATGAAATAAAACACACACACGCAGCCAAACTCCAGGGTTACAAGTACAATCACGTTATTATTTCTTTGTTTCTGGTAAACCAATCTAGCTCACTGTCCAAACTTATTTCATTAGGTGGTAAAAGGCTATTATCCTAGTTACTTGTCTTGCAATCTGGAACCATCTATTATTATGCTAGGAACCATTATGTGAAATATGTGTTTGATACTTTATTGCTGGGTGGTTGTCATGCAGAACTGTACAAAGGAAGTTGTGTATATCCAATCCTACTGTAGTGAACCTTAAAATTGAGAAATAATTCTAGCTTACAAACTCTTTAAAATGAGCGATGGTCTTAAAAAAGTCCATCTACTAGAGTGAAAGGGTTGGAAAAATACAGCGCCATAGGGCTCAAATAGAGGTTTCATATTATATCCCAAATATTTTCAGCCTTCCTTTGAATAGAACTTTTGTTGCTCTTCAGAGAAGATAGGATATTCAGTACCATAAAATAGGCTTAGGTCAAGGCATCGCCGTCGGGTTCTAATGAACCAATCGCTACAGCAGAAAAAATTGTTGATCAGTCATTTTCCATCGTCCCAGCTATTCAATTATTCTCAAACATGACATTTTTTGCTACGAGCCTTAGTTCTTTTAACCAGAGTAAATCAAAACTTGCAGAAAACCCTTAGTCATCATATTATATTGTATCAAATACCTGTCTGTTTATACTTGGTACAAGTGGCTGACTCAACAGCACCTAGACTAGTTGTTAGTTTAACATAATCTTGATTTCTAGTTTTCTTTGAGAATGATGACCAATTGGCTTTCCATCAATGTCTTGCAGAGCATGTCTAGTTTGCAAAACCTGTTACCATATAGATTAAACTGGGCAACCAAGTTTCAAAGAATTTTTGCTCGCCAAACCAAGTTAGCTATTTTCCGTCAAGTTTTTTGTGCTAAATACAAATATCCCCATAGAAAATCGAGAGGATTTTGGTTAGCGAGCTAAAAGAGGTTGTCTGATCCTTGACCCTCTGTTTACAGATATCGTAACTCTAAACCTACTGCTGGCTTTAAAGGGAAAATACCACTTCTTTCCTGACAAGTTGAAAATACCAAGGAGACGCAACTGTTCTGCTGGTGCAAGATGGTAAACTCTTGGAAAAAACAAGCCAAGTTGGTGTAATTCAAAAAATTGCTGACTTACTCACATATTGAAGATGATACTTGCCAGTGCATTGTGATGCTGATGCAATTTACAGTATCGCCAACATAGTGACTTGTCAAAGATGACGCTTGCTTGAGCAATGTGAACGCTGGTGCAGTTTAGGATAATTTTCTGTTATTATCTAAAAGTTGCTGGTTTTTTTCAAATCACAGCAACCTAATGTAAACATGGGGGATCATTGATAACAAACCTTACTAACCTGACTAACCCTGAGCTTATCTACGGTAGCTAAGCTCAGAGATCCTTAAATGTTTTTTTCTTTGTATAGCAGAAGCTTTTCGCAGCTAGCTACTTTCTCTAACTTTGGATGACCATGTAATTTTCTTTTTCCAAAAATTCACTGCTATTATAATTTCATGGTTTAGTGCAACAGCCAGTATAACTCAATTACTGTATGGCTGTATCAATAGAATTGTATATCGAATTGTAGGGAAGCTCTTGACATGAGTGTCTTTAGGGATGGGAGTAGATGCTTAGTTATACATGTTCTTTATGTCTATGTTATTACGACTAACTCCTTTTGGAACACGTTAGTTATGATCTTGATGTTCTCTATTTTGTCTCATACTAACTTACCTTGTCATATTTTTGAGGAGGAATGAAACTTGCAGGCCACCTTTGGCATTGGAAATACCAAGGGCTTTTCACTATGAAATACCAATACCTTTTTGCTATAGAAATACCAAGAGCCTTTTACTATAGAAATACCGATAGCAATTCAATATGTATATTTTTGCTTAAACATGTTGTCTATATGCTATTCAGTTTAGATTTTTAGCAACTGAACAGTCAGAGATTCTATCAAGTATTAAGTTTTGTCCTTTACTTAATAAGAGCCGATGTGTTTTAGTCTTAAAGATTGACTTGCGACAAAATTCATATAACAGTTATTTTGTATCAGAAGGTTCACTATGTTTTACTCTGCTGTTTGGTAGGTGCAAAAAAGGTAGAACTGTAATTATAAGCTCTTCAAAGCTACAAAGCAAACAGTGAATCACAGCCATCACAAAAGCGCCGTAGTTTGGAATACCTTTATTTCAATGACGTACTCATTTCAATGGGGTGATTTTTTGATGCACATGCTGTTATCCACTGAATTGAAAGGCCATTAAAAAGCTCCATAGAAAATCTTTTGTAGCATTAATTTATCCTAAACACTTTGGGTTTTACTGAAAATCTCTTATCAAATATAGATGCTCGCTACTTTACAGTTTCGTTTTAGCTTGGTCTAATCATCTAGTCGTAATCTGATCATATCCACATACTTCCGGTCAAATAGCGAGAACGATTTCTGCAGCATGTTTCGACTATCACGGATGACCAACAGGCTTGTCATGTTTATCAATGGATGATATGCATTCCTTTGAACTAAAACTAAAAAATTAAACTAATTTTTATCGTAGGCTTTGAGATATCAGTGATCAAAATAACAGCATTACAATGACGATGAAATAGACGCGTAAGGACAATAGACATGGTTTTATTGAATGTGTGAAGTATAATTGCAAATATATTTTTACTAATGAGATTGCGTCAAAGTGTAAAAGGAAGCACATCGTGTTCAACTAAGGTTAACTGGAGTCGTTTTGGGAAGAGATTCCAACCTATGGCCACAATTTACGCATTTGTGTTGGCTGTGTTTAACTGCTTGTTTTTGAACTTTGAAGACCTTGTAATCACATTTCCACATATTTTGCACCTACAGCACAGCAGAGTGAGACATGGTAAACCTTTTGATACCAAATAACTGTAATGTAAATTTTGTTGCAAGTCAACCTTTAACAAAAAATATTTGTTATCTTGGTTTGTAACAGGTGTTTATTCACATTGCAAGATTTTTAATATTAGACTAGCTGCTGAGTTAATAATGAAGAGACCAAATCGGAAGTCAGCCAACTGCTGTTTTTTTGACAAATTGTGCTTCACACTTTATGCAAAAGTTGTGAAGCTAATTTTTGAATGCACCTGTCAGTTATGGTCGCCATATAAAAAACCCCTAGTAGATATGCTAGAAACTAAGTCTTAGTCTTATGCATTACCGGGGCAACATCATCAAAAGGACAACTAAACAACCCCATGATTTGCGGCTCAGGAGAAAACCATTCTCTACAAACATTTCGAGTAAAACAAGAATACGAATGCTCAACGGACACCAGCAAACAATCAGACATGGCACCCCAGAAATTTAACGTTACTACCTACAAAAAGAATATGATCAAGCAAAAGACTATCGCCTACCGGTGCACGAAGTTCACCGCACATGTCATGACACAAATTTAATTTTTCAGAGACATTAAGACCAGGACAACCTCAAGCAGAACCCAGAAAGTAACCTTAGAAGAATGCACTGACATGGTAATACATAAGAAGTGCTAAGCTGGATTTTTACATAGAGGAGATGGAATGTATATTACGAATGAACCAACCAACGCCATGTATGTATGGTGCTGCCAACAGAAAACCTTCAGCGCTAAGCAATGCAGTTATGTGGCAACTTACCTATACAAGAGACACGAATCTGACAAATTTTAAAGTACAACCGGAGACGTCATTTACTGCAATTACAACAACGGCTCTTGTGAATTAAACGACAGATCAATGCTTATGTGGGACCTGGACATAGTCGAAACATGTGAATACCCGCCATGGTTCAACGAAAAAGAATAATTTTTCGACGCACATTTTGTCTCCAATAAACAAGATTTAGCTCTGACATTTTATAACTCGAGACTGAATTCACATAAAGGCTGTAACAACTCTAATGTTTCGCTTTCGGACCAAGGCCTTATAGTGAAATTTCTCACACCATTGACGAATGTCACAATTAACGATACGATAAAGGCAAGAGTATCAGCAGTGGGTCAAAACGCTGCCTTCTTCAATACAATGCTACAGTCACTTGCCTACCAGCAAACTAAGATGACTCAAAAACTATTTTGGTCAGCTTACTTCTACGCCTGCTACAATCTAGCTGAGATTTTACAGATAGTTACCATGTTAATAGGAGAACACTCGACACTCAGCGCAAGATATTTACTGGAAAACCCAAACGTTATTGGTACAGCAGGTCCGGGTTTCCTCCAAGTTTACCCTTGTACTATACTTAACTACAGTCAATACGAAATACTGCCAATGGAAGAGAATAATTGCACAGAATTTATTCCGATGATGATCAAAATAGCCGGTACAAAAAAAATTAGATATTTTAATCCAAAAGACAATGTGATACACCCAGATACCTATACAGTCAATTGCAAGACAAAAGAGGCACATTGATGATGCTGGAAGGTAACATCTCTGAATACTTTCCGAACGGGACGATTTCGCCAATTAAGGAAACCACCGTCTTGAGCATTCCAGACATCAACCTCTGCAGCCAGCCCCTACAAATACAAGAAACAATATTTAGCAGAGCACATATGTTAAGATGGTCAAACACAGACGATTACGGAGAACTGAATGAAATCCTATCTACCTTAGACAGACAGAAAAGAGTACTAAAGGCTATGGGAATCGTCACGAACCGCCATAACACCCTACATTACAACACCGTAGAGAGCAGAGAGAAACTATTTGGCCCTTCACTATTCAGCTTTCTATTTGGAGGACACGTAACCTCAGGTTATGAGCTCTGGACGTTCGCTTGCAACATCATTCTTACATTAATGGTTTTATCAACAGTCATCGGAGGAATCACAAAAGGATGCTTTGTGTACAGAGCAAGGAAGAGTGCAACGGTAAACGCTTTACATGTGGAGACGGCACTGGAACTAACCGACATGCCCGAACGAGAAGATAAATCTGAAAAATAGTTCGATGATGACCCATCCACACCACCGGAAGACTTAGAAATCGAATTATCATTAGAAGACTTAAGCAGTGCACCACCATCATATAAACCCTACGTACCCAAATACTCACGACCAGGAGCAACTGACGAAAAACGTGAATGATTGAGGGCATGGAATGACTACTTTTCGCAGGCATACAATATACAAACTTCGCGAAGATAACCCGAACAGGTTAATGGTGTTACCAAAGCCTCAAATAAAGATTGTAGAAGAGCCACAATAGATGTGAAGATCAATGGATTTATCTGCACATCACTCGTCGACGCAGAAGCTACGATAAGCCTTATCAATACAAGACTTGCTCGCGATGTTAATGTTAATGTGCACAGGAATGTTCATAGGCAGTGGAAGGTAGCAGAAAACTTTGCCTGCACATCCAACTCGGTTTCTTTCATAACTCAAGGCTGGAGTACATCTTGTCTCCTATCTATGAAAATACAACAATAAAGGATCAATAGGTATAAAAAGATCTCGTTCTACATAACATTCTTGACCAGCTTCCTCAGCTAAAAAGGAGAAAGTAAGACCATTAAAACACGAGTGAATATAAAAACCCACACTTCTGGTCAAGAGGGACAGCCATACCTCCTACTGGCGCTTAGCCTTTATATCTGAGAGCAATCTCTAAGGCGTCCCAATCGCCCATTGAGGAAGTGACCAGCCAGTGAACAGATCGGTCAAGCACTCCCTCGAACAGTCCGAGAAAATGACATACCTCTCTGCTCTGCTTGTACCTCATCTGCAACACACGATTCATTCAGTACATTCTACATATTCACATATCTATATATTTTCTGGTAGCATTCTATAAATATTATTTAAGAGTATGTTATACATTGTTTGATGGTAACTTGAATGCACTATGGTAGTACCAAAAATATGCTATGTTAGTATCCTGGATACACAATAATAGCTAATATTAATAACAATAACAGTAACAGCTAACAACAATAGGATACACTCTGTCTTCACCTGCCAACTCCACCTGCCAATAGCGCTATCTTGGAAACCTAAAGCCCGTTTAAACTGTTAAATACGTTTAAACGCCTTCACTTCTATATCTAATTGTTTTTACACAAAATCTTTATTGACAAAATAAATATGCAATGAGCCAGGTAATGGGGCTGCTCCTACAGCAAGCAGACGAGGTCTAATAAATATGCAATGAGCCAGGCAATTGTCTGCTCCTGCAACAATAGGATGAGGTCTAATAAAAACTAGGAGCAAATAATAACCATTATATAAAAACAGAAAAAGGTATTTTCAAGTAAACAGTGATATCTCTGCCAACCTGAACATACATGTAGTTGCGCCATCTAAAAAGAAGTGATCGGGCAAATAGCAGTTGAAGACATAGGTGAAGACATTCTTCATGCTGTTGAGATCATTGAACATCCTACCTGGCTAATCGGGTGTAGCCCCTGGGACAAACCTGCAGTGTGGTAATGATTATGCTAAATGATGTTTTGAAAAAGTATTAAAATTCCTTTTTATGAATTCCATATGCAAAGTGAGTTATTTTAGCAGAAATTATAATGACTAAGTAGCATTTGCTATTATGAAGTTCGCAAAAATCTTTTTTCAATTTTTTTGTCATTTGCATTCATTTGTGCTTATTTATTTGAGGCTATCAAAGTAGAATTCACATTCACACTTTATTCTGCACTTTATGATATTTGTATGCAATGCACTTGTAGATGATTGGAATGGAGAAATATATTCAGAACACCTCTTTGCAGATAATTCAACTGAATATTCCATAGTATCTTTTTAATTTGCTTTCCCTAACTCTTTCGACAGTTTAAATTCAGTAATATATACCAAGCATATGGTTCAAAACATCTAACATTAGTATACACCTGCATGTTGTCTTTTTATATTGATATTCAACTTTTTCATAATGAAGCCATGCCATGTTTTGAACATTTCTTTTATTTTTAGCACCTAAGATTGTCATCTACAACAATGCTTGTGCATTACCCAGGTGTGCTCTCAATCGAAATCCGGGCTTCTTCAGAGAGACAAAGTTTCTGGTAGATAGATTTTACTGGCACAACCATACTGGTAAGTGGCGTATAAATATAGTCATCATAAATAGTATAACAGTATTTAGTAATATTGTTATATTACATTTTTTGCTATATTACAATATTTGCGTCATTGAGAGACGCATCTGTATTGCTGATCATGCTTGACTAATTCTGATTTCAGGATGCTGTGGTGGATATAATATAAATGCATACGACCATCTAAAAACTATCAACACTCAAGCTGAAGAGCAACGGAACGCAACACTTGTGAAGCTAAAATCTTCTATAAGCTATCAGCATCAAGACAAATTCTTTCTTAGCTTACAAACATTCTTATCCTTCCGTAACATAATCCATTCACTTCAACTACGAGAGGCACTTACTAACTCTGAGTTTATTATTAAGCAGCTGGTACATGTATCTTTCCTAAAATGAACTTTGAATAAGGTGATTTGCAGTTAGAATTTATTAGTATTTTAAATGGCAATCTAAAAAGCTATTACTCTACTAGATTTTATTTTTCATCTTGCATTTCATCTCAGGGTTTGGTGTTAGCCAAATGTATAAAATTTTTTTACTTAAACCATTAGTTAATGTTTTTATTCATATTGCTTTATTTCGCTAGAAATAAAGCTGGTACCCACTTGGCATTTAATTCCTTGTTTAAAATCTGATTTTTTTATGGATATGTCCGAATGCCACTGTAGGAAAGCTCCATAAAACTGATTGGTAACCAAGGGGATAATACATATTAGACAAGTTCAAATCATGAAAGGAATTTTGTGAACCTTGTTGTTTGAGTTGCTTGTCCGCGGGCAGGCAACTCCAGCAAGGTTGTTCACACGACTTGAACTAATGTTAGACATCCATGCAGTAATTTTTAGTGCGGAAATACAGTCTTTTGACCCATCAATTGATAATGTGTTTGCACATATGGAACAAGTTGTAGATGAGATGCTTGTGACAAAGCAGAGAATGCCGTCAGACATACAAATATGTCTGACTGCATGTTTGTATTTGGAGTTGCCTTTTCAATAAAATTGTAAATTCTGATATTGCATAGATATATGTTAAACTAACCATTACAAAACTCCGCCAGATTATTAATAAGAATTTTATATCAAAATATTTTTATAACGTTAAAGTAAAAACCTGTATGTATAGGTTGTTTATTAAAATAAAGGGAGGACAACTTCTGTAAAGAAACTATCCAGTTGCTAAGATAGCCTAATTGCAAAGTTTGTCATCAATTTTTTGTCCGACAATAGCAATACTGCTTGTTAATAAATAATATCACTTGCGTGATGATTATTATAATATATTTTTTAAAGCATTGAATTTGGTGATAAAAAAAGTAAAAGTAGCAAGACGTATGTATAATGCATACATGTTCGAAAGTTAGAATTGTCCTAGTTATGTAATTATTATAGCAGTCAACTGATATTGCTTAATTAACGATTAATAAGAATTCGGGATGTACCATTTTTTTTAACAAAATGTTTTCAACTAGCAGATTACCATAAAATTTGACAACAAAGAAATTTTTTTTCAATACAGCCAATTTGAAGATTTTCAGTTCGCTTAACATCTTCAATTTTTTATTGTTAGTTCTCTGTATAACAACGGGACATCTGCGATTGGAGTGGTTTGAGTCTGATACAAAAGGGACTAGCTGTAAAACACACCGCAGATTTCCATTGTTTTCACCCTATCATTGACATGCAGGAATGCTTACGACACGTATAAAAACTGTGTGATCAGGGCAAACATTTTCAGTAGACCATATATATGGAGTTGTTTTACGGTATGAAAGACCACTGTCAATAGAACTTAAGCTATGTGTGTGTCTGTTCTGGTGGACAGGTGAAAACGTTTTATGAAAAGGTATTCTAACCTGAAATACTTTAATAAGAAATCATGACCACCCCTAACTTCACGGATACTGTTAACATGACGGATTACCATAAAACTTGACATTGCAGCCTATAATCGTGAAATATCATGATCCAAACGATTTTAATAAGAAATTGTACCTCAAACACAATACAAACCATAAAGACAATAAACCTACAGATATATAAACCACTAGCTAGGAAAACCAATGAAGTCTTAATATCATTTGACAAAACAGTTTTCAAGTCAACCAGAGCTCATCTATTCACCATGTGAACATAGTTTACTCTAGTTTTCCAACAGATCAAATTTGCAAGAATGTTGAGCTAATAAATTTCATATAAGTCAGTATGTCGTATGCTTATACAACTGTGTAAGTGAACATGTATAAAGTGAAGTATATATATAAAGCAGTCCAATGAATGCTATCGAAGCAGATGGTTCTGAGGCACTTCAACTAAATAATTCAAAAAACTTTAACAAGGTAAAATAAAATTATTTGAAGTTAGCTTGTAGCCTTAATATGCATCAGAATCTTATAGAGTCAATACTGTATTCAATAGTAAAAATTGTGATTCCACATGAACACAAGGCCCTGGGTGTATTGAGCAAAAGAATTATCTCCCCTTGATTTATTTTCACTGTGAGTTGAATAAGAGGTCCCATTTATAGTTTAAGCATTAGGACCGTTTTATCTTATAGCCCGATTCTCTATCAACCTCAGATGAACATTGAGTTCCCAGAAAGTGAATCAAATGCATGCGCTAAGTAATAGAGTTGTCTCTTCTTAGACTATACTCTGGTTGCATTCAATAATAGAGTTGCCTCTCTTTATTCAATATACTGACAGCTAATGATTTCTCAGCAAAATATGAATATTCACCGAGTTTTCATTGCAGTGATTCCACTATGAACAGGTTATCTACACATGTCTTTTGTGGGTCGATCCTTCATCGATAGTTCTTCCATGAGCATTCCTCGAGTTTCATCAATCAAAATCAGTCCACATAATCTACTGAGGTCAACCCATGGCTATATTTTATTGATCATATAATATATTGACTTTTTATCAATCAACTCATGAATCTATACAGTATGAAGATAATATTTGTTGATAGGGTTGATCTTTCTAACTGGCAATCTAATTGCATTTTCATGATCTAGCGAGGTCATCTATATTTTGGTCAATCACCCACTGTATCGACCTTTTGCTTGTCAATTTATGAATGCATACCGTACGAGATAATTTTTTGTTGAAAGCATCGAGCTTTCAAATTGCAGAAATATAATTGCATTTATATAATTTAGTGATGTTATCTATTTTGTCAACATATGGATATATAACATACAAAGATAATACTTGGACAAAATTAGCTCCCTCTCGATCTATAATGATTTGAGAATTAATAATAGCCATTCATCTCATAATAAATGTTATCATTCTCGATGGCATCTCTCGAGTATCAGTAGCCTTAGAACTGGTTAATGAACAGGTGGCATGCCATCACGCCGTCACATCTTTTCCTAGCCATTCTTAAACTGCTGGAAGTCAAACAGTGACTCATTGTTAATATATCAATAGTTGATGCACTGGTTAGTGCCTCGCTCTACTAGGAATATAAAACTATATTTTACCCTACAGGATGAAATTATTCGTGGAATTGAATTTCGCGAAAATGGTCTTTTCAAGCATATTCGCGGACTAAATTATTCGCGGATGAACACATTCGCAAATAAATTAATCCGTGAAAGCAGTTAGCAATAGAGTAAGACCTTCACATGCGTATACCACTTGTTTAGGTTTATATTTAGCTGAGAAATTTATGTTTGTATGAAATTTATTTTTTGCCGCATTCAGAGATTTTCATGAATGTTCATCGATGTGAAAGCCTTTAGTGAACCAACAATTTGTGGTGGTAAGTTATGAGTTTTTTCATTGTATAGAACTGGAAGAGATTTTTTCAATGATGATGCCATGCCAAATTCCGAATAACTTGCGACAAGGTTGAAAAATTTGGCAAAGACGTGTGATGCATTAGCAATGGGCTTACATGTATTTCAAAGCCCCAGCGGCGATTTGAAAAAATTTGGAACTTGGCTATGTTTACTAACTCTGTCTAGCAGCTAGTTTTCAATTTGAGGTGCAGTCATACTTCGACATACGCGCTTAATGCGTTCCGAGACTGAGCTCGTATGTCAATTTACTCGCATGTTGGTGCAATCTATTTACATATAGAACAATTAAATATGCAATAATTGGTTTCTATACTTTAAAAATGCTAATAAAACACTCAAAACAAGATATTGTAACAGAAAAAACATGTTGGTTATTGTCCTAACTTACCACATGCTTTCAAAAAGTAACAAATAAAAAAACAAGGCAAGAGGAAATGTGATTAATTAAAATGTAAAATTAAATACATACAGTAGCAGCTAACGCTAGCATTTGCCAGAGAGGGCGATATACGTGTTATTCTTTGTTACAACAGTTGACTTTGATAAATTTGGGTTTTATCAAAGCCTTCAAAGACAAACTTAAAAGCAAACCTAAAAGCAAACTTTCATTTTTCGTAATTGAAACTTCTTCGGCGCTAGAAATGCTCCAATTGAGCTAATTAGCTTATTGTGAGAATATTACAAACGTCTAACAAAATTGAAAAATGTAAATTTCCAATTTCAACCAAACATGCTAGAAATGCTCCAATTGAGCTAATTAGCTTATTGTGAGAATATTGCAATTGTCTGACAGAAGTGAAAAATGTAAATTTGCAATTTCAACCAAACATGCTAGAAATGCTCCAATTTAGCTAATTAGCTTATTGTGAGAATATTACAAACGTCTGACAACACTGAAAAATGTAAATTTCCAATTTCAACCAAACATGCTAGAAATGCTCCAAATGAGCTAATTAGCTTATTGAGAGAATATTGCAATTGTCTGACAAAAGTGAAAAAAGTAAATTTCCAATTTCAACCAAACATGCTAGAAATGCTCCAATTGAGCTAATTAGCTTATTGTGAGAATATTGCAATTGTCTGACAAAAGTGAAAAATGTAAATTTCCAATTTCAACCAAACATGCTAGATTTGCTCCAATTGAGCTAATTAGCTTACTGTGAGATTATTGCATTTGTCTGACAAAAGTGAAAAATGTAAATTTCCAATTTCAACCAAACATGCTAGAAATGCTCCAATTGAGCTAATTGGCTTATTGTGAGAATATTACAATTGTCTGACAAAAGTGAAAAATGTAAATTTCCAATTTCAACCAAACGTGCTAGAAATGCTCCAATTGAGCTAATTAGCTTATTGTGAGAATATTACAAACGTCTGACAAAAGTGAAAAATGTAAATTTCCAATTTCAACCAAACATGCTAGAAATGCTCCAATTGAGCTAATTAGCTTATTGAGAGAATATTGCAATTGTTTGACAAAAGTGAAAAATGTAAAATTCCAATTTCAACCAAACATGCTAGAAATGCTCAAATTGCGCAAATAAGCCTACTGTAAGAATTTTACAAACGTCTGACAAAAGTGAAAAATGTAAATTTCCAATTTCAACCAAACATGCTAGAAATGCTCCAATTGAGCTAATTAGCTTATTGAGAGAATATTGCAATTGTTTGACAAAAGTGAAAAATGTAAAATTCCAATTTCAACCAAACATGCTAGAAATGCTCAAATTGCGCAAATAAGCCTACTGTAAGAATTTTACAAACGTCTGACAAAAGTGAAAAATGTAAATTTCCAATTTCAACCAAACATGCTAGAAATGCTCCAATTGAGCTAATTAGCTTATTGTGAGAATATTACAAACGTCTGACAAAACTGAAAAATGTAGATTTCCAATTTCAACCAAACATGCTAGAAATGCTCCAATTGAGCTAATTAGCTTATTGTGAGAATATTACAAACGTCTGACAACACTGAAAAATGTAAATTTCTAATTTCAACCAAACATGCTAGAAATGCTCCAATTGAGCTAATTAGCTTATTGTGAGAATATTACAAACGTCTGACAAAACTGAAAAATGTAAATTTCCAATTTCAACCAAACATGCTAGAAATGCTCCAATTGAGCTAATTAGCTTATTGTGAGAATATTGCAATTGTCTGACAAAAGTGAAAAATGTAAATTTGCAATTTCAACCAAACATGCTAGAAATGCTCCAATTGAGCTAATTAGCTTATTGTGAGAATATTACAAACGTCTGACAAAAGTGAAAAATGTAAATTTCCAATTTCAACCAAACATGCTAGAAATGCTCCAATTGAGCTAATTAGCTTATTGTGAGAATATTGCAATTGTCTGACAAAAGTGAAAAATGTAAGTTTCCAATTTCAACCAAACATGCTAGAAATGCTCCAATTGAGCTAATTAGCTTATTGTGAGAATATTACAAACGTCTAACAAAATTGAAAAATGTAAATTTCCAATTTCAACCAAACATGCTAGAAATGCTCCAATTGAGCTAATTAGCTTATTGTGAGAATATTGCAATTGTCTGACAGAAGTGAAAAATGTAAATTTGCAATTTCAACCAAACATGCTAGAAATGCTCCAATTGAGCTAATTAGCTTATTGTGAGAATATTGCAATTGTCTGACAAAAGTGAAAAAAGTAAATTTCCAATTTCAACCAAACATGCTAGAAATGCTCAAATTGCGCAAATAAGCCTACTGTAAGAATTTTACAAACGTCTGACAAAACTGAAAAATGTAAATTTCCAATTTCAACCAAACATGCTAAAAATGCTCCAATTGAGCTAATTAGCTTATTGTGAGAATATTACAAACGTCTGACAACACTGAAAAATTTAAATTTCTAATTTCAACCAAACATGCTAGAAATGCTCTAATTGAGCTAATTAGCTTATTGTGAGAATATTACAAACGTCTGACAAAAGTGAAAAATGTAAATTTCCAATTTCAACCAAACATGCTAGAAATGCTCCAATTGAGCTAATTAGCTTATTGTGAGAATATTGCAATTATCTGTCAAAAGTGAAAAATGTAAATTTCCAATTTCAACCAAACATGCTAGAAATGCTCCAATTGAGCTAATTAGCTTATTGTGAGAATATTACAAACGTCTAACAAAGTTGAAAAATGTAAATTTCCAATTTCAACCAAACATGCTAGAAATGCTCCAATTGAGCTAATTAGCTTATTGTGAGAATATTGCAATTGTCTGACAGAAGTGAAAAATGTAAATTTGCAATTTCAACCAAACCTGCTAGAAATACTCCAATTTAGCTAATTAGCTTATTGTGAGAATATTACAAACGTCTGACAACACTGAAAAATGTAAATTCCCAATTTCAACCAAACATGCTAGAAATGCTCCAATTGAGCTAATTAGCTTATTGTGAGAATATTGCAATTGTCTGACAAAAGTGAAAAAAGTAAATTTCCAATTTCAACCAAACATGCTAGAAATGCTCAAATTGCGCAAATAAGCCTACTGTAAGAATTTTACAAACGTCTGACAAAACTGAAAAATGTAAATTTCCAATTTCAACCAAACATGCTAGAAATGCTCCAATTGAGCTAATTAGCTTATTGTGAGAATATTACAAACGTCTGACAAAACTGAAAAATGTAGATTTCCAATTTCAACCAAACATGCTAGAAATGCTCCAATTGAGCTAATTAGCTTATTGTGAGAATATTGCAATTGTCTGACAAAAGTGAAAAAAGTAAATTTCCAATTTCAACCAAACATGCTAGAAATGCTCCAATTGAGCTAATTAGCTTATTGTGAGAATATTACAAACGTCTAACAAAATTGAAAACTGTAAATTTCCAATTTCAACCAAACATGCTAGAAATGCTCCAATTGAGCAAATTAGCTTATTGTGAGAATATTGCAATTGTCTGACAAAAGTGAAAAAAGTAAATTTCCAATTTCAACCAAACATGCTAGAAATGCTCCAATTGAGCTAATTAGCTTATTGTGAGAATATTGCAATTGTCTGACAAAAGTGAAAAAAGTAAATTTCCAATTTCAACCAAACATGCTAGAAATGCTCCAACTGAGCTAATTAGCTTATTGTGAGAATATTACAAACGTCTAACAAAATTGAAAAATGTAAATTTCCAATTTCAACCAAACATGCTAGAAATGCTCCAATTGAGCTAATTAGCTTATTGTGAGAATATTGCAATTGTCTGACAAAAGTGAAAAAAGTAAATTTCCAATTTCAACCAAACATGCTAGAAATGCTCCAACTGAGCTAATTAGCTTATTGTGAGAATATTACAAACGTCTAACAAAATTGAAAAATGTAAATTTCCAATTTCAACCAAACATGCTAGAAATGCTCCAATTGAGCTAATTAGCTTATTGTGAGAATATTGCAATTGTCTGACAGAAGTGAAAAATGTAAATTTGCAATTTCAACCAAACATGCTAGAAATGCTCCAATTGAGCTAATTAGCTTATTGTGAGAATATTGCAATTGTCTGACAAAAGTGAAAAAAGTAAATTTCCAATTTCAACCAAACATGCTAGAAATGCTCCAATTGAGCTAATTAGCTTATTGTGAGAATATTACAAACGTCTAACAAAATTGAAAAATGTAAATTTCCAATTTCAACCAAACATGCTAGAAATGCTCCAATTGAGCTAATTAGCTTATTGTGAGAATATTGCAATTGTCTGACAAAAGTGAAAAATGTAAATTTCCAATTTCAACCAAACATGCTAGAAATGCTCCAATTGAGCTAATTAGCTTATTGTGAGAATATTACAAACGTCTAACAAAATTGAAAAATGTAAATTTCCAATTTCAACCAAACATGCTAGAAATGCTCCAATTGAGCTAATTAGCTTATTGTGAGAATATTACAAACGTCTAACAAAATTGAAAACTGTAAATTTCCAATTTCAACCAAACATGCTAGAAATGCTCCAATTGAGCAAATTAGCTTATTGTGAGAATATTGCAATTGTCTGACAAAAGTGAAAAAAGTAAATTTCCAATTTCAACCAAACATGCTAGAAATGCTCCAATTGAGCTAATTAGCTTATTGTGAGAATATTGCAATTGTCTGACAAAAGTGAAAAAAGTAAATTTCCAATTTCAACCAAACATGCTAGAAATGCTCCAACTGAGCTAATTAGCTTATTGTGAGAATATTACAAACGTCTAACAAAATTGAAAAATGTAAATTTCCAATTTCAACCAAACATGCTAGAAATGCTCCAATTGAGCTAATTAGCTTATTGTGAGAATATTGCAATTGTCTGACAAAAGTGAAAAAAGTAAATTTCCAATTTCAACCAAACATGCTAGAAATGCTCCAACTGAGCTAATTAGCTTATTGTGAGAATATTACAAACGTCTAACAAAATTGAAAAATGTAAATTTCCAATTTCAACCAAACATGCTAGAAATGCTCCAATTGAGCTAATTAGCTTATTGTGAGAATATTGCAATTGTCTGACAGAAGTGAAAAATGTAAATTTGCAATTTCAACCAAACATGCTAGAAATGCTCCAATTGAGCTAATTAGCTTATTGTGAGAATATTGCAATTGTCTGACAAAAGTGAAAAAAGTAAATTTCCAATTTCAACCAAACATGCTAGAAATGCTCCAATTGAGCTAATTAGCTTATTGTGAGAATATTACAAACGTCTGACAGAAGTGAAAAATGTAAATTTGCAATTTCAACCAAACATGCTAGAAATGCTCCAATTGAGCTAATTAGCTTATTGTGAGAATATTACAAACGTCTGACAACACTGAAAAATGTAAATTTCCAATTTCAACCAAACATGCTAGAAATGCTCCAATTGAGCTAATTAGCTTATTGAGAGAATATTGCAATTGTTTGACAAAAGTGAAAAATGTAAGTTTCCAAATTCAACCAAACGTGCTAGAAATGCTCCAATTGAGCTAATTAGCTTAATGTGAGAATATTACAAACGTCTGACAAAAGTGAAAAATGTAAATTTCCAATTTCAACCAAACATGCTAGAAATGCTCCAATTGAGCTAATTAGCTTATTGTGAGAATATTGCAATTGTCTGACAAAAGTGAAAAATGTAAATTTCCAATTTAAACCAAACATGCTAGAAATGCTCCAATTGAGCTAATTAGCTTATTGTGAGAATATTGCAATAGTCTGACAAAAGTGAAAAAAGTAAATTTCCAATTTCAACCAAACATGCTAGAAATGCTCAAATTGCGCAAATAAGCCTACTGTAAGAATTTTACAAACGTCTGACAAAACTGAAAAATGTAAATTTCCAATTTCAACCAAACATGCTAGAAATGCTCCAATTGAGCTAATTAGCTTATTGTGAGAATATTACAAACGTCTGACAACACTGAAAAATGTAAATTTCCAATTTCAACCAAACATGCTAGAAATGCTCCAATTGAGCTAATTAGCTTATTGAGAGAATATTGCAATTGTTTGACAAAAGTGAAAAATGTAAATTTCCAATTTCAACCAAACATGCTAGAAATGCTCCAATTGAGCTAATTAGCTTATTGAGAGAATATTGCAATTGTTTGACAAAAGTGAAAAAAGTAAATTTCCAATTTCAACCAAACGTGCTAGAAATGCTCCAATTGAGCTAATTAGCTTATTGTGAGAATATTACAAACGTCTGACAGAAGTGA
The DNA here is from genome assembly GCF_963576615.1 of Watersipora subatra. Classification (NCBI taxonomy): domain Eukaryota; kingdom Metazoa; phylum Bryozoa; class Gymnolaemata; order Cheilostomatida; family Watersiporidae; genus Watersipora; species Watersipora subatra. The sequence goes on along the minus strand of NC_088718.1, from coordinate 19,896,477 downwards.
AAAATGTAAATTCCCAATTTCAACCAAACATGCTAGAAATGCTCCAATTGAGCTAATTAGCTTATTGTGAGAATATTACAAACGTCTGACAACACTGAAAAATGTAAATTTCCAATTTCAACCAAACATGCTAGAAATGCTCCAATTGAGCTAATTAGCTTATTGAGAGAATATTGCAATTGTTTGACAAAAGTGAAAAATGTAAGTTTCCAAATTCAACCAAACGTGCTAGAAATGCTCCAATTGAGCTAATTAGCTTAATGTGAGAATATTACAAACGTCTGACAAAAGTGAAAAATGTAAATTTCCAATTTCAACCAAACATGCTAGAAATGCTCCAATTGAGCTAATTAGCTTATTGTGAGAATATTGCAATTGTCTGACAAAAGTGAAAAATGTAAATTTCCAATTTCAACCAAACATGCTAGAAATGCTCCAATTGAGCTAATTAGCTTATTGTGAGAATATTACAAACGTCTAACAAAATTGAAAAATGTAAATTTCCAATTTAAACCAAACATGCTAGAAATGCTCCAATTGAGCTAATTAGCTTATTGTGAGAATATTACAAACGTCTGACAACACTGAAAAATGTAAATTTCCAATTTCAACCAAACATGCTAGAAATGCTCCAATTGAGCTAATTAGCTTATTGAGAGAATATTGCAATTGTTTGACAAAAGTGAAAAATGTAAGTTTCCAAATTCAACCAAACGTGCTAGAAATGCTCCAATTGAGCTAATTAGCTTAATGTGAGAATATTACAAACGTCTGACAAAAGTGAAAAATGTAAATTTCCAATTCCAACCAAACATGCTAGAAATGCTCTAATTGAGCTAATTAGCTTATTGTGAGAATATTACAAACGTCTAACAAAATTGAAAAATGTAAATTTCCAATTTAAACCAAACATGCTAAAAATGCTCCAATTGAGCTAATTAGCTTATTGTGAGAATATTACAAACGTCTGACAACACTGAAAAATGTAAATTTCTAATTTCAACTAAACATGCTAGAAATGCTCCAAATGAGCTAATTAGCTTATTGAGAGAATATTGCAATTGTCTGACAAAAGTGAAAAAAGTAAATTTCCAATTTCAACCAAACATGCTAGAAATGCTCTAATTGAGCTAATTAGCTTATTGTGAGAATATTACAAACGTCTGACAAAAGTGAAAAATGTAAATTTCCAATTTCAACCAAACATGCTAGAAATGCTCCAATTGAGCTAATTAGCTTATTGTGAGAATATTGCAATTATCTGTCAAAAGTGAAAAATGTAAATTTCCAATTTCAACCAAACATGCTAGAAATGCTCCAATTGAGCTAATTAGCTTATTGTGAGAATATTACAAACGTCTAACAAAATTGAAAAATGTAAATTTCCAATTTCAACCAAACATGCTAGAAATGCTCCAATTGAGCTAATTAGCTTATTGTGAGAATATTACAAACGTCTGACAACACTGAAAAATGTAAATTTCTAATTTCAACCAAACATGCTAGAAATGCTCCAATTGAGCTAATAAGCCTACTGTAAGAATTTTACAAACGTCTGACAAAACTGAAAAATGTAAATTTCCAATTTCAACCAAACATGCTAGAAATGCTCCAATTGAGCTAATTAGCTTATTGTGAGAATATTACAAACGTCTGACAACACTGAAAAATGTAAATTTCCAATTTCAACCAAACATGCTAGAAATGCTCCAATTGAGCTAATTAGCTTATTGAGAGAATATTGCAATTGTTTGACAAAAGTGAAAAATGTAAATTTCCAATTTCAACCAAACATGCTAGAAATGCTCCAATTGAGCTAATTAGCTTATTGAGAGAATATTGCAATTGTTTGACAAAAGTGAAAAAAGTAAATTTCCAATTTCAACCAAACGTGCTAGAAATGCTCCAATTGAGCTAATTAGCTTATTGTGAGAATATTACAAACGTCTGACAGAAGTGAAAAATGTAAATTTGCAATTTCAACCAAACATGCTAGAAATGCTCCAATTGAGCTAATTAGCTTATTGTGAGAATATTACAAACGTCTGACAACACTGAAAAATGTAAATTTCCAATTTCAACCAAACATGCTAGAAATGCTCCAATTGAGCTAATTAGCTTATTGAGAGAATATTGCAATTGTTTGACAAAAGTGAAAAATGTAAGTTTCCAAATTCAACCAAACGTGCTAGAAATGCTCCAATTGAGCTAATTAGCTTAATGTGAGAATATTACAAACGTCTGACAAAAGTGAAAAATGTAAATTTCCAATTTCAACCAAACATGCTAGAAATGCTCCAATTGAGCTAATTAGCTTATTGTGAGAATATTGCAATTGTCTGACAAAAGTGAAAAATGTAAATTTCCAATTTAAACCAAACATGCTAGAAATGCTCCAATTGAGCTAATTAGCTTATTGTGAGAATATTGCAATAGTCTGACAAAAGTGAAAAAAGTAAATTTCCAATTTCAACCAAACATGCTAGAAATGCTCAAATTGCGCAAATAAGCCTACTGTAAGAATTTTACAAACGTCTGACAAAACTGAAAAATGTAAATTTCCAATTTCAACCAAACATGCTAGAAATGCTCCAATTGAGCTAATTAGCTTATTGTGAGAATATTACAAACGTCTGACAACACTGAAAAATGTAAATTTCCAATTTCAACCAAACATGCTAGAAATGCTCCAATTGAGCTAATTAGCTTATTGAGAGAATATTGCAATTGTTTGACAAAAGTGAAAAATGTAAATTTCCAATTTCAACCAAACATGCTAGAAATGCTCCAATTGAGCTAATTAGCTTATTGAGAGAATATTGCAATTGTTTGACAAAAGTGAAAAAAGTAAATTTCCAATTTCAACCAAACGTGCTAGAAATGCTCCAATTGAGCTAATTAGCTTATTGTGAGAATATTACAAACGTCTGACAGAAGTGAAAAATGTAAATTCCCAATTTCAACCAAACATGCTAGAAATGCTCCAATTGAGCTAATTAGCTTATTGTGAGAATATTACAAACGTCTGACAACACTGAAAAATGTAAATTTCCAATTTCAACCAAACATGCTAGAAATGCTCCAATTGAGCTAATTAGCTTATTGAGAGAATATTGCAATTGTTTGACAAAAGTGAAAAATGTAAGTTTCCAAATTCAACCAAACGTGCTAGAAATGCTCCAATTGAGCTAATTAGCTTAATGTGAGAATATTACAAACGTCTGACAAAAGTGAAAAATGTAAATTTCCAATTTCAACCAAACATGCTAGAAATGCTCCAATTGAGCTAATTAGCTTATTGTGAGAATATTGCAATTGTCTGACAAAAGTGAAAAATGTAAATTTCCAATTTCAACCAAACATGCTAGAAATGCTCCAATTGAGCTAATTAGCTTATTGTGAGAATATTACAAACGTCTAACAAAATTGAAAAATGTAAATTTCCAATTTAAACCAAACATGCTAGAAATGCTCCAATTGAGCTAATTAGCTTATTGTGAGAATATTGCAAACGTCTGACAACACTGAAAAATGTAAATTTCCAATTTCAACCAAACATGCTAGAAATGCTCCAATTGAGCTAATTAGCTTATTGAGAGAATATTGCAATTGTTTGACAAAAGTGAAAAATGTAAGTTTCCAAATTCAACCAAACGTGCTAGAAATGCTCCAATTGAGCTAATTAGCTTAATGTGAGAATATTACAAACGTCTGACAAAAGTGAAAAATGTAAATTTCCAATTCCAACCAAACATGCTAGAAATGCTCTAATTGAGCTAATTAGCTTATTGTGAGAATATTACAAACGTCTAACAAAATTGAAAAATGTAAATTTCCAATTTAAACCAAACATGCTAAAAATGCTCCAATTGAGCTAATTAGCTTATTGTGAGAATATTACAAACGTCTGACAACACTGAAAAATGTAAATTTCTAATTTCAACTAAACATGCTAGAAATGCTCCAAATGAGCTAATTAGCTTATTGAGAGAATATTGCAATTGTCTGACAAAAGTGAAAAAAGTAAATTTCCAATTTCAACCAAACATGCTAGAAATGCTCTAATTGAGCTAATTAGCTTATTGTGAGAATATTACAAACGTCTGACAAAAGTGAAAAATGTAAATTTCCAATTTCAACCAAACATGCTAGAAATGCTCCAATTGAGCTAATTAGCTTATTGTGAGAATATTGCAATTATCTGTCAAAAGTGAAAAATGTAAATTTCCAATTTCAACCAAACATGCTAGAAATGCTCCAATTGAGCTAATTAGCTTATTGTGAGAATATTACAAACGTCTAACAAAATTGAAAAATGTAAATTTCCAATTTCAACCAAACATGCTAGAAATGCTCCAATTGAGCTAATTAGCTTATTGTGAGAATATTACAAACGTCTGACAACACTGAAAAATGTAAATTTCTAATTTCAACCAAACATGCTAGAAATGCTCCAATTGAGCTAATTAGCTTATTGTGAGAATATTACAAACGTCTGACAACACTGAAAAATGTAAATTCCCAATTTCAACCAAACATGCTAGAAATGCTCCAATTGAGCTAATTAGCTTATTGTGAGAATATTGCAATTGTCTGACAAAAGTGAAAAAAGTAAATTTCCAATTTCAACCAAACATGCTAGAAATGCTCAAATTGCGCAAATAAGCCTACTGTAAGAATTTTACAAACGTCTGACAAAACTGAAAAATGTAAATTTCCAATTTCAACCAAACATGCTAGAAATGCTCCAATTGAGCTAATTAGCTTATTGTGAGAATATTACAAACGTCTGACAAAACTGAAAAATGTAGATTTCCAATTTCAACCAAACATGCTAGAAATGCTCCAATTGAGCTAATTAGCTTATTGTGAGAATATTGCAATTGTCTGACAAAAGTGAAAAAAGTAAATTTCCAATTTCAACCAAACATGCTAGAAATGCTCAAATTGCGCAAATAATCCTACTGTAAGAATTTTACAAACGTCTGACAACACTGAAAAATGTAAATTTCTAATTTCAACCAAACATGCTAGAAATGCTCCAAATGAGCTAATTAGCTTATTGAGAGAATATTGCAATTGTCTGACAAAAGTGAAAAAAGTAAATTTCCAATTGCAACCAAACATGCTAGAAATGCTCCAATTGAGCTAATTAGCTTATTGTGAGAATATTACAAACGTCTAACAAAATTGAAAAATGTAAATTTCCAATTTCAACCAAACATGCTAGAAATGCTCCAATTGAGCTAATTAGCTTATTGTGAGAATATTGCAATTGTCTGACAAAAGTGAAAAAAGTAAATTTCCAATTTCAACCAAACATGCTAGAAATGCTCAAATTGCGCAAATAATCCTACTGTAAGAATTTTACAAACGTCTGACAAAAGTGAAAAATGTAAATTTCCAATTTCAACCAAACATGATAAAAATGCTCCAATTGAGCTAATTAGCTTATTGTGAGAATATTACAAACGTCTGACAACACTGAAAAATGTAAATTTCTAATTTCAACCAAACATGCTAGAAATGCTCCAAATGAGCTAATTAGCTTATTGAGAGAATATTGCAATTGTCTGACAAAAGTGAAAAAAGTAAATTTCCAATTGCAACCAAACATGCTAGAAATGCTCCAATTGAGCTAATTAGCTTATTGTGAGAATATTACAAACGTCTGACAAAAGTGAAAAATGTAAATTTCCAATTTCAACCAAACATGCTAGAAATGCTCCAAATGAGCTAATTAGCTTATTGAGAGAATATTGCAATTGTCTGACAAAAGTGAAAAAAGTAAATTTCCAATTTCAACCAAACATGCTAGAAATGCTCCAATTGAGCTAATTAGCTTATTGTGAGAATATTACAAACGTCTAACAAAATTGAAAAATGTAAATTTCCAATTTCAACCAAACATGCTAGAAATGCTCCAATTGAGCTAATTAGCTTATTGTGAGAATATTGCAATTGTCTGACAGAAGTGAAAAATGTAAATTTGCAATTTCAACCAAACATGCTAGAAATGCTCAAATTGCGCAAATAAGCCTACTGTAAGAATTTTACAAACGTCTGACAAAACTGAAAAATGTAAATTTCCAATTTCAACCAAACATGCTAGAAATGCTCCAATTGAGCTAATTAGCTTATTGTGAGAATATTACAAACGTCTGACAACACTGAAAAATGTAAATTTCTAATTTCAACCAAACATGCTAGAAATGCTCCAAATGAGCTAATTAGCTTATTGAGAGAATATTGCAATTGTCTGACAAAAGTGAAAAAAGTAAATTTCCAATTTCAACCAAACATGCTAGAAATGCTCCAATTGAGCTAATTAGCTTATTGTGAGAATATTACAAACGTCTGACAAAAGTGAAAAATGTAAATTTCCAATTTCAACCAAACATGCTAGAAATGCTCCAATTGAGCTAATTAGCTTATTGTGAGAATATTGCAATTATCTGACAAAAGTGAAAAATGTAAATTTCCAATTTCAACCAGACATGCTAGAAATGCTCCAATTGAGCTAATTAGCTTATTGTGAGAATATTACAAACGTCTAACAAAATTGAAAAATGTAAATTTCCAATTTCAACCAAACATGCTAGAAATGCTCCAATTGAGCTAATTAGCTTATTGTGAGAATATTGCAATTGTCTGACAGAAGTGAAAAATGTAAATTTGCAATTTCAACCAAACATGCTAGAAATACTCCAATTTAGCTAATTAGCTTATTGTGAGAATATTACAAACGTCTGACAACACTGAAAAATGTAAATTCCCAATTTCAACCAAACATGCTAGAAATGCTCCAATTGAGCTAATTAGCTTATTGTGAGAATATTGCAATTGTCTGACAAAAGTGAAAAAAGTAAATTTCCAATTTCAACCAAACATGCTAGAAATGCTCAAATTGCGCAAATAAGCCTACTGTAAGAATTTTCCAAACGTCTGACAAAACTGAAAAATGTAAATTTCCAATTTCAACCAAACATGCTAGAAATGCTCCAATTGAGCTAATTAGCTTATTGTGAGAATATTACAAACGTCTGCCAAAACTGAAAAATGTAGATTTCCAATTTCAACCAAACATGCTAGAAATGCTCCAATTGAGCTAATTAGCTTATTGTGAGAATATTGCAATTGTCTGACAAAAGTGAAAAAAGTAAATTTCCAATTTCAACCAAACATGCTAGAAATGCTCCAATTGAGCTAATTAGCTTATTGTGAGAATATTGCAATTGTCTGACAAAAGTGAAAAAAGTAAATTTCCAATTTCAACCAAACATGCTAGAAATGCTCCAATTGAGCTAATTAGCTTATTGTGAGAATATTGCAATTGTCTGACAGAAGTGAAAAATGTAAATTTGCAATTTCAACCAAACATGCTAGAAATGCTCCAATTGAGCTAATTAGCTTATTGTGAGAATATTGCAATTGTCTGACAAAAGTGAAAAAAGTAAATTTCCAATTTCAACCAAACATGCTAGAAATGCTCAAATTGCGCAAATAAGCCTACTGTAAGAATTTTACAAACGTCTGACAAAACTGAAAAATGTAAATTTCCAATTTCAACCAAACATGCTAAAAATGCTCCAATTGAGCTAATTAGCTTATTGTGAGAATATTACAAACGTCTGACAACACTGAAAAATGTAAATTTCTAATTTCAACCAAACATGCTAGAAATGCTCCAAATGAGCTAATTAGCTTATTGAGAGAATATTGCAATTGTCTGACAAAAGTGAAAAAAGTAAATTTCCAATTGCAACCAAACATGCTAGAAATGCTCCAATTGAGCTAATTAGCTTATTGTGAGAATATTACAAACGTCTGACAAAAGTGAAAAATGTAAATTTCCAATTTCAACCAAACATGCTAGAAATGCTCCAATTGAGCTAATTAGCTTATTGTGAGAATATTGCAATTGTCTTACAAAAGTGAAAAATGTAAATTTCCAATTTCAACCAAACATGCTAGAAATGCTCCAATTGAGCTAATTAGCTTATTGTGAGAATATTACAAACGTCTAACAAAATTGAAAAATGTAAATTTCCAATTTCAACCAAACATGCTAGAAATGCTCCAATTGAGCTAATTAGCTTATTGTGAGAATATTGCAATAGTCTGACAAAAGTGAAAAAAGTAAATTTCCAATTTCAACCAAACATGCTAGAAATGCTCAAATTGCGCAAATAAGCCTACTGTAAGAATTTTACAAACGTCTGACAAAACTGAAAAATGTAAATTTCCAATTTCAACCAAACATGCTAGAAATGCTCCAATTGAGCTAATTAGCTTATTGTGAGAATATTACAAACGTCTGACAACACTGAAAAATGTAAATTTCCAATTTCAACCAAACATGCTAGAAATGCTCCAATTGAGCTAATTAGCTTATTGTGAGAATATTACAAGTGTCTGACAAAACTTAAAAATGTAAATTTCCAATTTCAACCAAACATGCTAGAAATGCTCCAATTGAGCTAATTAGCTTATTGAGAAAATATTGCAATTGTCTGACAAAAGTGAAAAATGTAAATTTCCAATATCAACCAAACGTGCTAGAAATGCTCCAATTGAGCTAATTAGCTTATTGTGAGAATATTACAAACGTCTGACAAAAGTGAAAAATGTAAATTTCCAATTTCAACCAAACATGCTAGAAATGCTCCAATTGAGCTAATTAGCTTATTGAGAGAATATTGCTATTCTTTGACAAAAGTGAAAAATGTAAATTTCCAATTTCAACCAAACATGCTAGAAATGCTCCAATTGAGCTAATTAGCTTATTGTGAGAATATTGCAATTGTCTGACAAAAGTGAAAAATGTAAATTTCCAATTTCAACCAAACATGCTAGAAATGCTCCAATTGAGCTAATTAGCTTATTGTGAGAATATTTCAAACGTCTAACAAAATTGAAAAATGCAAATTTCCAATTTCAACCAAACATGCTAGAAATGCTCCAATTGAGCTAATTAGCTTATTGTGAGAATATTGCAATTGTCTGACAGAAGTGAAAAATGTAAATTTCCAATTTCAACCAAACATGCTAGAAATGCTCCAATTTAGCTAATTAGCTTATTGTGAGAATATTACAAACGTCTGACAACACTGAAAAATGTAAATTTCCAATTTCAACCAAACATGCTAGAAATGCTCCAATTGAGCTAATTAGCTTATTGTGAGAATATTGCAATTGTCTGACAAAAGTGAAAAAAGTAAATTTCCAATTTCAACCAAACATGCTGGAAATGCTCAAATTGCGCAAATAAGCCTACTGTAAGAATTTTACAAACGTCTGACAAAACTGAAAAATGTAAATTTCCAATTTCAACCAAACATGCTAAAAATGCTCCAATTGAGCTAATTAGCTTATTGTGAGAATATTACAAACGTCTGACAACACTGAAAAATGTAAATTTCTAATTTCAACCAAACATGCTAGAAATGCTCCAAATGAGCTAATTAGCTTATTGAGAGAATATTGCAATTGTCTGACAAAAGTGAAAAATGTAAATTTCCAATTTCAACCAAACATGCTAGAAATGCTCCAATTGAGCTAATTAGCTTATTGTGAGAATATTGCAATTGTCTGACAAAAGTGAAAAATGTAAATTTCCAATTTCAACCAAACATGCTAGAATTGCTCCAATTGAGCTAATTAGCTTACTGTGAGATTATTGCAATTGTCTGACAAAAGTGAAAAATGTAAATTTCCAATTTCAACCAAACATGATAGAAATGCTCCAACTGAGCTAATTGGCTTATTGTGAGAATATTACAAACGTCTGACAACACTGAAAAATGTAAATTTCCAATTTCAACCGAAGATGCTAGAAATGCTCCAATTGAGCTAATTAGCTTATTGTGAGAATATTGCAATTCTCCGACAAAAGTGAAAAATGTAAATTTCCAATTTCAACCAAACGTGCTAGAAATGCTCCAATTGAGCTAATTAGCTTATTGTGAGAATATTACAAACGTCTGACAAAAGTGAAAAATGTAAATTTCCAATTTCATTCAAACATGCTAGAAATGCTCCAATTGAGCTAATTAGCTTATTGTGAGAATATTGCAATTGTCTGACAAAAGTGAAAAATGTAAATTTGCAATTTCAACCAAACATGCTAGAAATGCTCCAAATGAGCTAATTAGCTTATTGAGAGAATATTGCAATTGTCTGACAAAAGTGAAAAAAGTAAATTTCCAATTTCAACCAAACATGCTAGAAATGCTCCAATTGAGCTAATTAGCTTATTGTGAGAATATTACAAACGTCTAACAAAATTGAAAAATGTAAATTTCCAATTTCAACCAAACATGATAGAAATGCTCCAACTGAGCTAATTAGCTTATTGTGAGAATATTACAAATGTCTGACAACACTGAAAAATGTAAATTTCCAATTTCAACCGAAGATGCTAGAAATGCTCCAATTGAGCTAATTAGCTTATTGTGAGAATATTGCAATTCTCCGACAAAAGTGAAAAATGTAAATTTCCAATTTCAACCAAACGTGCTAGAAATGCTCCAATTGAGCTAATTAGCTTATTGTGAGAATATTACAAACGTCTGACAAAAGTGAAAAATGTAAATTTCCAATTTCATTCAAACATGCTAGAAATGCTCCAATTGAGCTAATTAGCTTATTGTGAGAATATTGCAATTGTCTGACAAAAGTGAAAAATGTAAATTTGCAATTTCAACCAAACATGCTAGAAATGCTCCAAATGAGCTAATTAGCTTATTGAGAGAATATTGCAATTGTCTGACAAAAGTGAAAAAAGTAAATTTCCAATTTCAACCAAACATGCTAGAAATGCTCCAATTGAGCTAATTAGCTTATTGTGAGAATATTACAAACGTCTAACAAAATTGAAAAATGTAAATTTCCAATTTCAACCAAACATGCTAGAAATGCTCCAATTGAGCTAATTAGCTTATTGTGAGAATATTGCAATTGTCTGACAGAAGTGAAAAATGTAAATTTCCAATTTCAACCAAACGTGCTAGAAATGCTCCAATTGAGCTAATTAGCTTATTGTGAGAATATTACAAACGTCTGACAAAAGTGAAAAATGTAAATTTCCAATTTCAACCAAACATGCTAGAAATGCTCCAATTGAGCTAATTAGCTTATTGAGAGAATATTGCAATTGTTTGACAAAAGTGAAAAATGTAAAATTCCAATTTCAACCAAACATGCTAGAAATGCTCAAATTGCGCAAATAAGCCTACTGTAAGAATTTTACAAACGTCTGACAAAAGTGAAAAATGTAAATTTCCAATTTCAACCAAACATGCTAGAAATGCTCCAATTGAGCTAATTAGCTTATTGTGAGAATATTACAAACGTCTGACAAAACTGAAAAATGTAGATTTCCAATTTCAACCAAACATGCTAGAAATGCTCCAATTGAGCTAATTAGCTTATTGTGAGAATATTACAAACGTCTGACAACACTGAAAAATGTAAATTTCTAATTTCAACCAAACATGCTAGAAATGCTCCAATTGAGCTAATTAGCTTATTGTGAGAATATTACAAACGTCTGACAAAACTGAAAAATGTAAATTTCCAATTTCAACCAAACATGCTAGAAATGCTCCAATTGAGCTAATTAGCTTATTGTGAGAATATTGCAATTGTCTGACAAAAGTGAAAAATGTAAATTTGCAATTTCAACCAAACATGCTAGAAATGCTCCAATTGAGCTAATTAGCTTATTGTGAGAATATTACAAACGTCTGACAAAAGTGAAAAATGTAAATTTCCAATTTCAACCAAACATGCTAGAAATGCTCCAATTGAGCTAATTAGCTTATTGTGAGAATATTGCAATTGTCTGACAAAAGTGAAAAATGTAAGTTTCCAATTTCAACCAAACATGCTAGAAATGCTCCAATTGAGCTAATTAGCTTATTGTGAGAATATTACAAACGTCTAACAAAATTGAAAAATGTAAATTTCCAATTTCAACCAAACATGCTAGAAATGCTCCAATTGAGCTAATTAGCTTATTGTGAGAATATTGCAATTGTCTGACAGAAGTGAAAAATGTAAATTTGCAATTTCAACCAAACATGCTAGAAATGCTCCAATTGAGCTAATTAGCTTATTGTGAGAATATTGCAATTGTCTGACAAAAGTGAAAAAAGTAAATTTCCAATTTCAACCAAACATGCTAGAAATGCTCAAATTGCGCAAATAAGCCTACTGTAAGAATTTTACAAACGTCTGACAAAACTGAAAAATGTAAATTTCCAATTTCAACCAAACATGCTAAAAATGCTCCAATTGAGCTAATTAGCTTATTGTGAGAATATTACAAACGTCTGACAACACTGAAAAATTTAAATTTCTAATTTCAACCAAACATGCTAGAAATGCTCTAATTGAGCTAATTAGCTTATTGTGAGAATATTACAAACGTCTGACAAAAGTGAAAAATGTAAATTTCCAATTTCAACCAAACATGCTAGAAATGCTCCAATTGAGCTAATTAGCTTATTGTGAGAATATTGCAATTATCTGTCAAAAGTTAAAAATGTAAATTTCCAATTTCAACCAAACATGCTAGAAATGCTCCAATTGAGCTAATTAGCTTATTGTGAGAATATTACAAACGTCTAACAAAGTTGAAAAATGTAAATTTCCAATTTCAACCAAACATGCTAGAAATGCTCCAATTGAGCTAATTAGCTTATTGTGAGAATATTGCAATTGTCTGACAGAAGTGAAAAATGTAAATTTGCAATTTCAACCAAACCTGCTAGAAATACTCCAATTTAGCTAATTAGCTTATTGTGAGAATATTACAAACGTCTGACAACACTGAAAAATGTAAATTCCCAATTTCAACCAAACATGCTAGAAATGCTCCAATTGAGCTAATAAGCTTATTGTGAGAATATTGCAATTGTCTGACAAAAGTGAAAAAAGTAAATTTCCAATTTCAACCAAACATGCTAGAAATGCTCAAATTGCGCAAATAAGCCTACTGTAAGAATTTTACAAACGTCTGACAAAACTGAAAAATGTAAATTTCCAATTTCAACCAAACATGCTAGAAATGCTCCAATTGAGCTAATTAGCTTATTGTGAGAATATTACAAACGTCTGACAAAACTGAAAAATGTAGATTTCCAATTTCAACCAAACATGCTAGAAATGCTCCAATTGAGCTAATTAGCTTATTGTGAGAATATTGCAATTGTCTGACAAAAGTGAAAAAAGTAAATTTCCAATTTCAACCAAACATGCTAGAAATGCTCCAATTGAGCTAATTAGCTTATTGTGAGAATATTACAAACGTCTAACAAAATTGAAAACTGTAAATTTCCAATTTCAACCAAACATGCTAGAAATGCTCCAATTGAGCAAATTAGCTTATTGTGAGAATATTGCAATTGTCTGACAAAAGTGAAAAAAGTAAATTTCCAATTTCAACCAAACATGCTAGAAATGCTCCAATTGAGCTAATTAGCTTATTGTGAGAATATTGCAATTGTCTGACAAAAGTGAAAAAAGTAAATTTCCAATTTCAACCAAACATGCTAGAAATGCTCCAACTGAGCTAATTAGCTTATTGTGAGAATATTACAAACGTCTAACAAAATTGAAAAATGTAAATTTCCAATTTCAACCAAACATGCTAGAAATGCTCCAATTGAGCTAATTAGCTTATTGTGAGAATATTGCAATTGTCTGACAAAAGTGAAAAAAGTAAATTTCCAATTTCAACCAAACATGCTAGAAATGCTCCAACTGAGCTAATTAGCTTATTGTGAGAATATTACAAACGTCTAACAAAATTGAAAAATGTAAATTTCCAATTTCAACCAAACATGCTAGAAATGCTCCAATTGAGCTAATTAGCTTATTGTGAGAATATTGCAATTGTCTGACAGAAGTGAAAAATGTAAATTTGCAATTTCAACCAAACATGCTAGAAATGCTCCAATTGAGCTAATTAGCTTATTGTGAGAATATTGCAATTGTCTGACAAAAGTGAAAAAAGTAAATTTCCAATTTCAACCAAACATGCTAGAAATGCTCCAATTGAGCTAATTAGCTTATTGTGAGAATATTACAAACGTCTAACAAAATTGAAAAATGTAAATTTCCAATTTCAACCAAACATGCTAGAAATGCTCCAATTGAGCTAATTAGCTTATTGTGAGAATATTGCAATTGTCTGACAAAAGTGAAAAATGTAAATTTCCAATTTCAACCAAACATGCTAGAAATGCCCCAATTGAGCTAATTAGCTTATTGTGAGAATATTACAAACGTCTAACAAAATTGAAAAATGTAAATTTCCAATTTCAACCAAACATGCTAGAAATGCTCCAATTGAGCTAATTAGCTTATTGTGAGAATATTGCAATAGTCTGACAAAAGTGAAAAAAGTAAATTTCCAATTTCAACCAAACATGCTAGAAATGCTCAAATTGCGCAAATAAGCCTACTGTAAGAATTTTACAAACGTCTGACAAAACTGAAAAATGTAAATTTCCAATTTCAACCAAACATGCTAGAAATGCTCCAATTGAGCTAATTAGCTTATTGTGAGAATATTACAAACGTCTGACAACACTGAAAAATGTAAATTTCCAATTTCAACCAAACATGCTAGAAATGCTCCAATTGAGCTAATTAGCTTATTGAGAGAATATTGCAATTGTTTGACAAAAGTGAAAAATGTAAATTTCCAATTTCAACCAAACATGCTAGAAATGCTCCAATTGAGCTAATTAGCTTATTGAGAGAATATTGCAATTGTTTGACAAAAGTGAAAAAAGTAAATTTCCAATTTCAACCAAACGTGCTAGAAATGCTCCAATTGAGCTAATTAGCTTATTGTGAGAATATTACAAACGTCTGACAGAAGTGAAAAATGTAAATTTGCAATTTCAACCAAACATGCTAGAAATGCTCCAATTGAGCTAATTAGCTTATTGTGAGAATATTACAAACGTCTGACAACACTGAAAAATGTAAATTTCCAATTTCAACCAAACATGCTAGAAATGCTCCAATTGAGCTAATTAGCTTATTGAGAGAATATTGCAATTGTTTGACAAAAGTGAAAAATGTAAGTTTCCAAATTCAACCAAACGTGCTAGAAATGCTCCAATTGAGCTAATTAGCTTAATGTGAGAATATTACAAACGTCTGACAAAAGTGAAAAATGTAAATTTCCAATTTCAACCAAACATGCTAGAAATGCTCCAATTGAGCTAATTAGCTTATTGTGAGAATATTGCAATTGTCTGACAAAAGTGAAAAATGTAAATTTCCAATTTAAACCAAACATGCTAGAAATGCTCCAATTGAGCTAATTAGCTTATTGTGAGAATATTGCAATAGTCTGACAAAAGTGAAAAAAGTAAATTTCCAATTTCAACCAAACATGCTAGAAATGCTCAAATTGCGCAAATAAGCCTACTGTAAGAATTTTACAAACGTCTGACAAAACTGAAAAATGTAAATTTCCAATTTCAACCAAACATGCTAGAAATGCTCCAATTGAGCTAATTAGCTTATTGTGAGAATATTACAAACGTCTGACAACACTGAAAAATGTAAATTTCCAATTTCAACCAAACATGCTAGAAATGCTCCAATTGAGCTAATTAGCTTATTGAGAGAATATTGCAATTGTTTGACAAAAGTGAAAAATGTAAATTTCCAATTTCAACCAAACATGCTAGAAATGCTCCAATTGAGCTAATTAGCTTATTGAGAGAATATTGCAATTGTTTGACAAAAGTGAAAAAAGTAAATTTCCAATTTCAACCAAACGTGCTAGAAATGCTCCAATTGAGCTAATTAGCTTATTGTGAGAATATTACAAACGTCTGACAGAAGTGAAAAATGTAAATTTGCAATTTCAACCAAACATGCTAGAAATGCTCCAATTGAGCTAATTAGCTTATTGTGAGAATATTACAAACGTCTGACAACACTGAAAAATGTAAATTTCCAATTTCAACCAAACATGCTAGAAATGCTCCAATTGAGCTAATTAGCTTATTGAGAGAATATTGCAATTGTTTGACAAAAGTGAAAAATGTAAGTTTCCAAATTCAACCAAACGTGCTAGAAATGCTCCAATTGAGCTAATTAGCTTAATGTGAGAATATTACAAACGTCTGACAAAAGTGAAAAATGTAAATTTCCAATTTCAACCAAACATGCTAGAAATGCTCCAATTGAGCTAATTAGCTTATTGTGAGAATATTGCAATTGTCTGACAAAAGTGAAAAATGTAAATTTCCAATTTCAACCAAACATGCTAGAAATGCTCCAATTGAGCTAATTAGCTTATTGTGAGAATATTACAAACGTCTAACAAAATTGAAAAATGTAAATTTCCAATTTAAACCAAACATGCTAGAAATGCTCCAATTGAGCTAATTAGCTTATTGTGAGAATATTACAAACGTCTGACAACACTGAAAAATGTAAATTTCTAATTCCAACCAAACATGCTAGAAATGCTCTAATTGAGCTAATTAGCTTATTGTGAGAATATTACAAACGTCTAACAAAATTGAAAAATGTAAATTTCCAATTTAAACCAAACATGCTAAAAATGCTCCAATTGAGCTAATTAGCTTATTGTGAGAATATTACAAACGTCTGACAACACTGAAAAATGTAAATTTCTAATTTCAACTAAACATGCTAGAAATGCTCCAAATGAGCTAATTAGCTTATTGAGAGAATATTGCAATTGTCTGACAAAAGTGAAAAAAGTAAATTTCCAATTTCAACCAAACATGCTAGAAATGCTCTAATTGAGCTAATTAGCTTATTGTGAGAATATTACAAACGTCTGACAAAAGTGAAAAATGTAAATTTCCAATTTCAACCAAACATGCTAGAAATGCTCCAATTGAGCTAATTAGCTTATTGTGAGAATATTGCAATTATCTGTCAAAAGTGAAAAATGTAAATTTCCAATTTCAACCAAACATGCTAGAAATGCTCCAATTGAGCTAATTAGCTTATTGTGAGAATATTACAAACGTCTAACAAAATTGAAAAATGTAAATTTCCAATTTCAACCAAACATGCTAGAAATGCTCCAATTGAGCTAATTAGCTTATTGTGAGAATATTACAAACGTCTGACAACACTGAAAAATGTAAATTTCTAATTTCAACCAAACATGCTAGAAATGCTCCAAATGAGCTAATTAGCTTATTGAGAGAATATTGCAATTGTCTGACAAAAGTGAAAAAAGTAAATTTCCAATTTCAACCAAACATGCTAGAAATGCTCTAATTGAGCTAATTAGCTTAATGTGAGAATATTACAAACGTCTGACAAAAGTGAAAAATGTAAATTTCCAATTTCAACCAAACATGCTAGAAATGCTCCAATTGAGCTAATTAGCTTATTGTGAGAATATTGCAATTATCTGTCAAAAGTGAAAAATGTAAATTTCCAATTTCAACCAAACATGCTAGAAATGCTCCAATTGAGCTAATTAGCTTATTGTGAGAATATTACAAACGTCTAACAAAATTGAAAAATGTAAATTTCCAATTTCAACCAAACATGCTAGAAATGCTCCAATTGAGCTAATTAGCTTATTGTGAGAATATTGCAATTGTCTGACAGAAGTGAAAAATGTAAATTTGCAATTTCAACCAAATATGCTAGAAATACTCCAATTTAGCTAATTAGCTTATTGTGAGAATATTACAAACGTCTGACAACACTGAAAAATGTAAATTCCCAATTTCAACCAAACATGCTAGAAATGCTCCAATTGAGCTAATTAGCTTATTGTGAGAATATTGCAATTGTCTGACAAAAGTGAAAAAAGTAAATTTCCAATTTCAACCAAACATGCTAGAAATGCTCAAATTGCGCAAATAAGCCTACTGTAAGAATTTTACAAACGTCTGACAAAACTGAAAAATGTAAATTTCCAATTTCAACCAAACATGCTAGAAATGCTCCAATTGAGCTAATTAGCTTATTGTGAGAATATTACAAACGTCTGACAAAACTGAAAAATGTAGATTTCCAATTTCAACCAAACATGCTAGAAATGCTCCAATTGAGCTAATTAGCTTATTGTGAGAATATTGCAATTGTCTGACAAAAGTGAAAAAAGTAAATTTCCAATTTCAACCAAACATGCTAGAAATGCTCCAATTGAGCTAATTAGCTTACTGTGAGAATATTGCAATTGTCTGACAAAAGTGAAAAAAGTAAATTTCCAATTTCAACCAAACATGCTAGAAATGCTCCAATTGAGCTAATTAGCTTATTGTGAGAATATTGCAATTGTCTGACAAAAGTGAAAAAAGTAAATTTCCAATTTCAACCAAACATGCTAGAAATGCTCAAATTGCGCAAATAATCCTACTGTAAGAATTTTACAAACGTCTGACAAAACTGAAAAATGTAAATTTCCAATTTCAACCAAACATGATAAAAATGCTCCAATTGAGCTAATTAGCTTATTGTGAGAATATTACAAACGTCTGACAACACTGAAAAATGTAAATTTCTAATTTCAACCAAACATGCTAGAAATGCTCCAAATGAGCTAATTAGCTTATTGAGAGAATATTGCAATTGTCTGACAAAAGTGAAAAAAGTAAATTTCCAATTGCAACCAAACATGCTAGAAATGCTCCAATTGAGCTAATTAGCTTATTGTGAGAATATTACAAACGTCTGACAAAAGTGAAAAATGTAAATTTCCAATTTCAACCAAACATGCTAGAAATGCTCCAAATGAGCTAATTAGCTTATTGAGAGAATATTGCAATTGTCTGACAAAAGTGAAAAAAGTAAATTTCCAATTTCAACCAAACATGCTAGAAATGCTCCAATTGAGCTAATTAGCTTATTGTGAGAATATTACAAACGTCTAACAAAATTGAAAAATGTAAATTTCCAATTTCAACCAAACATGCTAGAAATGCTCCAATTGAGCTAATTAGCTTATTGTGAGAATATTGCAATTGTCTGACAGAAGTGAAAAATGTAAATTTGCAATTTCAACCAAACATGCTAGAAATGCTCAAATTGCGCAAATAAGCCTACTGTAAGAATTTTACAAACGTCTGACAAAACTGAAAAATGTAAATTTCCAATTTCAACCAAACATGCTAGAAATGCTCCAATTGAGCTAATTAGCTTATTGTGAGAATATTACAAACGTCTGACAACACTGAAAAATGTAAATTTCTAATTTCAACCAAACATGCTAGAAATGCTCCAAATGAGCTAATTAGCTTATTGAGAGAATATTGCAATTGTCTGACAAAAGTGAAAAAAGTAAATTTCCAATTTCAACCAAACATGCTAGAAATGCTCCAATTGAGCTAATTAGCTTATTGTGAGAATATTACAAACGTCTGACAAAAGTGAAAAATGTAAATTTCCAATTTCAACCAAACATGCTAGAAATGCTCCAATTGAGCTAATTAGCTTATTGTGAGAATATTGCAATTATCTGACAAAAGTGAAAAATGTAAATTTCCAATTTCAACCAGACATGCTAGAAATGCTCCAATTGAGCTAATTAGCTTATTGTGAGAATATTACAAACGTCTAACAAAATTGAAAAATGTAAATTTCCAATTTCAACCAAACATGCTAGAAATGCTCCAATTGAGCTAATTAGCTTATTGTGAGAATATTGCAATTGTCTGACAGAAGTGAAAAATGTAAATTTGCAATTTCAACCAAACATGCTAGAAATACTCCAATTTAGCTAATTAGCTTATTGTGAGAATATTACAAACGTCTGACAACACTGAAAAATGTAAATTCCCAATTTCAACCAAACATGCTAGAAATGCTCCAATTGAGCTAATTAACTTATTGTGAGAATATTGCAATTGTCTGACAAAAGTGAAAAAAGTAAATTTCCAATTTCAACCAAACATGCTAGAAATGCTCAAATTGCGCAAATAAGCCTACTGTAAGAATTTTCCAAACGTCTGACAAAACTGAAAAATGTAAATTTCCAATTTCAACCAAACATGCTAGAAATGCTCCAATTGAGCTAATTAGCTTATTGTGAGAATATTACAAACGTCTGCCAAAACTGAAAAATGTAGATTTCCAATTTCAACCAAACATGCTAGAAATGCTCCAATTGAGCTAATTAGCTTATTGTGAGAATATTGCAATTGTCTGACAAAAGTGAAAAAAGTAAATTTCCAATTTCAACCAAACATGCTAGAAATGCTCCAATTGAGCTAATTAGCTTATTGTGAGAATATTGCAATTGTCTGACAAAAGTGAAAAAAGTAAATTTCCAATTTCAACCAAACATGCTAGAAATGCTCCAATTGAGCTAATTAGCTTATTGTGAGAATATTACAAACGTCTAACAAAATTGAAAAATGTAAATTTCCAATTTCAACCAAACATGCTAGAAATGCTCCAATTGAGCTAATTAGCTTATTGTGAGAATATTGCAATTGTCTGACAGAAGTGAAAAATGTAAATTTGCAATTTCAACCAAACATGCTAGAAATGCTCCAATTGAGCTAATTAGCTTATTGTGAGAATATTGCAATTGTCTGACAAAAGTGAAAAAAGTAAATTTCCAATTTCAACCAAACATGCTAGAAATGCTCAAATTGCGCAAATAAGCCTACTGTAAGAATTTTACAAACGTCTGACAAAACTGAAAAATGTAAATTTCCAATTTCAACCAAACATGCTAAAAATGCTCCAATTGAGCTAATTAGCTTATTGTGAGAATATTACAAACGTCTGACAACACTGAAAAATGTAAATTTCTAATTTCAACCAAACATGCTAGAAATGCTCCAAATGAGCTAATTAGCTTATTGAGAGAATATTGCAATTGTCTGACAAAAGTGAAAAAAGTAAATTTCCAATTGCAACCAAACATGCTAGAAATGCTCCAATTGAGCTAATTAGCTTATTGTGAGAATATTACAAACGTCTGACAAAAGTGAAAAATGTAAATTTCCAATTTCAACCAAACATGCTAGAAATGCTCCAATTGAGCTAATTAGCTTATTGTGAGAATATTGCAATTGTCTTACAAAAGTGAAAAATGTAAATTTCCAATTTCAACCAAACATGCTAGAAATGCTCGAATTGAGCTAATTAGCTTATTGTGAGAATATTACAAACGTCTAACAAAATTGAAAAATGTAAATTTTCAATTTCAACCAAACATGCTAGAAATGCTCCAATTGAGCTAATTAGCTTATTGTGAGAATATTGCAATAGTCTGACAAAAGTGAAAAAAGTAAATTTCCAATTTCAACCAAACATGCTAGAAATGCTCAAATTGCGCAAATAAGCCTACTGTAAGAATTTTACAAACGTCTGACAAAACTGAAAAATGTAAATTTCCAATTTCAACCAAACATGCTAGAAATGCTCCAATTGAGCTAATTAGCTTATTGTGAGAATATTACAAACGTCTGACAACACTGAAAAATGTAAATTTCCAATTTCAACCAAACATGCTAGAAATGCTCCAATTGAGCTAATTAGCTTATTGTGAGAATATTACAAGTGTCTGACAAAACTTAAAAATGTAAATTTCCAATTTCAACCAAACATGCTAGAAATGCTCCAATTGAGCTAATTAGCTTATTGAGAAAATATTGCAATTGTCTGACAAAAGTGAAAAATGTAAATTTCCAATATCAACCAAACGTGCTAGAAATGCTCGAATTGAGCTAATTAGCTTATTGTGAGAATATTACAAACGTCTGACAAAAGTGAAAAATGTAAATTTCCAATTTCAACCAAACATGCTAGAAATGCTCCAATTGAGCTAATTAGCTTATTGAGAGAATATTGCTATTCTTTGACAAAAGTGAAAAATGTAAATTTCCAATTTCAACCAAACATGCTAGAAATGCTCCAATTGAGCTAATTAGCTTATTGTGAGAATATTGCAATTGTCTGACAAAAGTGAAAAATGTAAATTTCCAATTTCAACCAAACATGCTAGAAATGCTCCAATTGAGCTAATTAGCTTATTGTGAGAATATTACAAACGTCTGACAACACTGAAAAATGTAAATTTCCAATTTCAACCAAACATGCTAGAAATGCTCCAATTGAGCTAATTAGCTTATTGTGAGAATATTGCAATTGTCTGACAAAAGTGAAAAAAGTAAATTTCCAATTTCAACCAAACATGCTGGAAATGCTCAAATTGCGCAAATAAGTCTACTGTAAGAATTTTACAAACGTCTGACAAAACTGAAAAATGTAAATTTCCAATTTCAACCAAACATGCTAAAAATGCTCCAATTGAGCTAATTAGCTTATTGTGAGAATATTACAAACGTCTGACAACACTGAAAAATGTAAATTTCTAATTTCAACCAAACATGCTAGAAATGCTCCAAATGAGCTAATTAGCTTATTGAGAGAATATTGCAATTGTCTGACAAAAGTGAAAAATGTAAATTTCCAATTTCAACCAAACATGCTAGAAATGCTCCAATTGAGCTAATTAGCTTATTGTGAGAATATTGCAATTGTCTGACAAAAGTGAAAAATGTAAATTTCCAATTTCAACCAAACATGCTAGAATTGCTCCAATTGAGCTAATTAGCTTACTGTGAGATTATTGCAATTGTCTGACAAAAGTGAAAAATGTAAATTTCCAATTTCAACCAAACATGATAGAAATGCTCCAACTGAGCTAATTAGCTTATTGTGAGAATATTACAAACGTCTGACAACACTGAAAAATGTAAATTTCCAATTTCAACCGAAGATGCTAGAAATGCTCCAATTGAGCTAATTAGCTTATTGTGAGAATATTGCAATTCTCCGACAAAAGTGAAAAATGTAAATTTCCAATTTCAACCAAACGTGCTAGAAATGCTCCAATTGAGCTAATTAGCTTATTGTGAGAATATTACAAACGTCTGACAAAAGTGAAAAATGTAAATTTCCAATTTCATTCAAACATGCTAGAAATGCTCCAATTGAGCTAATTAGCTTATTGTGAGAATATTGCAATTGTCTGACAAAAGTGAAAAATGTAAATTTGCAACTTCAACCAAACATGCTAGAAATGCTCCAAATGAGCTAATTAGCTTATTGAGAGAATATTGCAATTGTCTGACAAAAGTGAAAAAAGTAAATTTCCAATTTCAACCAAACATGCTAGAAATGCTCCAATTGAGCTAATTAGCTTATTGTGAGAATATTACAAACGTCTAACAAAATTGAAAAATGTAAATTTCCAATTTCAACCAAACATGCTAGAAATGCTCCAATTGAGCTAATTAGCTTATTGTGAGAATATTGCAATTGTCTGACAGAAGTGAAAGATGTAAATTTGCAATTTCAACCAAACATGCTAGAAATACTCCAATTTAGCTAATTAGCTTATTGTGAGAATATTACAAACGTCTGACAACACTGAAAAATGTAAATTCCCAATTTCAACCAAACATGCTAGAAATGCTCCAATTGAGCTAATTAGCTTATTGTGAGAATATTACAAACGTCTGACAAAACTGAAAAATGTAGATTTCCAATTTCAACCAAACATGCTAGAAATGCTCCAATTGAGCTAATTAGCTTATTGTGAGAATATTGCAATTGTCTGACAAAAGTGAAAAAAGTAAATTTCCAATTTCAACCAAACATGCTAGAAATGCTCCAATTGAGCTAATTAGCTTATTGTGAGAATATTGCAATTGTCTGACAAAAGTGAAAAAAGTAAATTTCCAATTTCAACCAAACATGCTGGAAAGGCTCAAATTGCGCAAATAAGCCTACCGTAAGAATTTTACAAACGTCTGACAAAACTGAAAAATGTAAATTTCCAATTTCAACCAAACATGCTAAAAATGCTCCAATTGAGCTAATTAGCTTATTGTGAGAATATTACAAACGTCTGACAAAAGTGAAAAATGTAAATTTCCAATTTCAACCAAACATGCTAGAAATGCTCCAATTGAGCTAATTAGCTTATTGTGAGAATATTGCAATTGTCTTACAAAAGTGAAAAATGTAAATTTCCAATTTCAACCAAACATGCTAGAAATGCTCCAATTGAGCTAATTAGCTTATTGTGAGAATATTACAAACGTCTAACAAAATTGAAAAATGTAAATTTCCAATTTCAACCAAACATGCTAGAAATGCTCCAATTGAGCATTGAAATTGCAAATTTACATTTTTCACTTCTGTCAGACAATTGCAATATTCTCACAATAAGCTAATTAGCTCAATTGGAGCATTTCTAGCATGTTTGGTTGAAATTGGAAATTTACATTTTTCAATTTTGTTAGACGTTTGTAATATTCTCACAATAAGCTAATTAGCTCAATTGGAGCATTTCTAGCATGTCTGGTTGAAATTGGAAATTTACATTTTTCACTTTTGTCAGATAATTGCAATATTCTCACAATAAGCTAATTAGCTCAATTGGAGCATTTCTAGCATGTTTGGTTGAAATTGGAAATTTACATTTTTCACTTTTGTCAGACGTTTGTAATATTCTCACAATAAGCTAATTAGCTCAATTGGAGCATTTCTAGCATGTTTGGTTGAAATTGGAAATTTACTTTTTTCACTTTTGTCAGACAATTGCAATATTCTCTCAATAAGCTAATTAGCTCATTTGGAGCATTTCTAGCATGTTTGGTTGAAATTGCAAATTTACATTTTTCACTTCTGTCAGACAATTGCAATATTCTCACAATAAGCTAATTAGCTCAATTGGAGCATTTCTATCATGTTTGGTTGAAATTGGAAATTTACATTTTTCACTTTTGTCAGACAATTGCAATAATCTCACAGTAAGCTAATTAGCTCAATTGGAGCATTTCTAGCATTTTGGTTGAAATTGGAAATTTACATTTTTCACTTTTGTCAGACAATTGCAATATTCTCACAATAAGCTAATTAGCTCAATTGGAGCATTTCTAGCATGTTTGGTTGAAATTGGAAATTTACATTTTTCACTTTTGTCAGACGTTTGTAATATTCTCACAATAAGCTAATTAGCTCAATTGGAGCATTTTTAGCATGTTTGGTTGAAATTGGAAATTTACATTTTTCAGTTTTGTCAGACGTTTGTAAAATTCTTACAGTTGGCTTTTTTGCGCAATTTGAGCATTTCTAGCATGTTTGGTTGAAATTGGAAATTTACTTTTTTCACTTTTGTCAGACAATTGCAATATTCTCACAATAAGCTAATTAGCTCAATTGGAGCATTTCTAGCATGTTTGGTTGAAATTGGAAATTTACATTTTTCACTTTTGTCAAACAATTGCAATATTCTCTCAATAAACTAATTAGCTCAATTGGAGCATTTCTAGCATGTTTGAATGAAATTGGAAATTTACATTTTTCACTTTTGTCAGACGTTTGTAATATTCTCACAATAAGCTAATTAGCTCAATTGGAGCATTTCTAGCACGTTTGGTTGAAATTGGAAATTTACATTTTTCACTTTTGTCGGACAATTGCAATATTCTCACAATAAGCTAATTAGCTCAATTGGAGCATTTCTAGCATCTTCGGTTGAAATTGGAAATTTACATTTTTCAGTGTTGTCAGACGTTTGTAATATTCTCACAATAAGCTAATTAGCTCAGTTGGAGCATTTCTATCATGTTTGGTTGAAATTGGAAATTTACATTTTTCACTTTTGTCAGACAATTGCAATAATCTCACAGTAAGCTAATTAGCTCAATTGGAGCAATTCTAGCATGTTTGGTTGAGATTGGAAATTTACATTTTTCACTTTTGTCAGACAATTGCAATATTCTCACAATAAGCTAATTAGCTCAATTGGAGCATTTCTAGCATGTTTGGTTGAAATTGGAAATTTACATTTTCACTTTTGTCAGACAATTGCAATATTCTCTCAATAAGCTAATTAGCTCATTTGGAGCATTTCTAGCATGTTTGGTTGAAATTAGAAATTTACATTTTTCAGTGTTGTCAGACGTTTGTAATATTCTCACAATAAGCTAATTAGCTCAATTGGAGCATTTTTAGCATGTTTGGTTGAAATTGGAAATTTACATTTTTCAGTTTTGTCAGACGTTTGTAAAATTCTTACAGTAGGCTTATTTGCGCAATTTGAGCATTTCTAGCATGTTTGGTTGAAATTGGAAATTTACTTTTTTCACTTTTGTCAGACAATTGCAATATTCTCACAATAAGCTAATTAGCTCAATTGGAGCATTTCTAGCATGTTTGGTTGAAATTGGAAAATTACATTTTTCAGTGTTGTCAGACGTTTGTAATATTCTCACAATAAGCTAATTAGCTAAATTGGAGCATTTCTAGCATGTTTGGTTGAAATTGCAAATTTACATTTTTCACTTCTGTCAGACAATTGCAATATTCTCACAATAAGCTAATTAGCTCAATTGGAGCATTTCTAGCATGTTTGGTTGAAATTGGAAATTTACATTTTTCACTTTTGTCAGACAATTGCAATATTCTCACAATAAGCTAATTAGCTCAATTGGAGCATTTCTAGCATGTTTGGTTGAAATTGGAAGTTTACATTTTTCACTTTTGTCAGACGTTTGTAATATTCTCAATATAAGCTAATTAGCTCAATTGGAGCATTTCTAGCACGTTTGGTTGAAATTGGAAATTTACATTTTTCACTTTTGTCAAAGAAAAGCAATATCCTCTCAATAAGCTAATTAGCTCAATTGGAGCATTTCTAGCATGTTTGGTTGAAATTGGAAATTTACATTTTTCACTTTTGTCAGACGTTTGTAATATTCTCACAATAAGCTAATTAGCTCAATTGGAGCATTTCTAGCACGTTTGGTTGAAATTGGAAATTTACATTTTTCACTTTTGTCAAAGAATAGCAATATTCTCTCAATAAGCTAATTAGCTCAATTGGAGCATTTCTAGCATGTTTGGTTGAAATTGGAAATTTACATTTTTCACTTTTGTCAGACGTTTGTAATATTCTCACAATAAGCTAATTAGCTCAATTGGAGCATTTCTAGCACGTTTGGTTGAAATTGGAAATTTACATTTTTCACTTTTGTCAAAGAATAGCAATATTCTCTCAATAAGCTAATTAGCTCAATTGGAGCATTTCTAGCATGTTTGGTTGAAATTGGAAATTTACATTTTTCACTTTTGTCAGACAATTGCAATATTCTCTCAATAAGCTAATTAGCTCATTTGGAGCATTTCTAGCATGTTTGGTTGAAATTGGAAATTTACATTTTTCAGTTTTGTCAGACGTTTGTAAAATTCTTACAGTAGGCTTATTTGCGCAATTTGAGCATTTCTAGCATGTTTGGTTGAAATTGGAAATTTACTTTTTTCACTTTTGTCAGACAATTGCAATATTCTCACAATAAGCTAATTAGCTCAATTGGAGCATTTCTAGCATGTTTGGTTGAAATTGCAAATTTACATTTTTCACTTCTGTCAGACAATTGCAATATTCTCACAATAAGCTAATTAGCTCAATTGGAACATTTCTAGCATGTTTGGTTGAAATTGGAAATTTACATTTTTCAATTTTGTTAGACGTTTGTAATATTCTCACAATAAGCTAATTAGCTCAATTGGAGCATTTCTAGCATGTTTGGTTGAAATTGGAAATTTACATTTTTCACTTTTGTCAAACAATTGCAATATTCTCTCAATAAGCTAATTAGCTCAATTGGAGCATTTCTAGCATGTTTGATTGAAATTGGAAATTTAAATTTTTCACTTTTGTCAGACGTTTGTAATATTCTCACAATAAGCTAATTAGCTCAATTGGAGCATTTCTAGCACGTTTGGTTGAAATTGGAAATTTACATTTTTCACTTTTGTCAGACAATTGCAATATTCTCTCAATAAGCTAATTAGCTCAATTGGAGCATTTCTAGCATGTTTGGTTGAAATTGGAAATTCACATTTTTCAGTTTTGTCAGACGTTTGTAATATTCTCACAATAAGCTAATTAGCTCAATTGGAGCATTTCTAGCATGTTTGGTTGGAATTAGAAATTTACATTTTTCAGTGTTGTCAGACGTTTGTAATATTCTCACAATAAGCTAATTAGCTCAATTGGAGCATTTCTAGCATGTTTGGTTGGAGTTAGAAATTTACATTTTTCAGTGTTGTCAGACGTTTGTAATATTCTCACAATAAGCTAATTAGCTCAATTGGAGCATTTCTAGCATGTTTGGTTGAAATTGGAAATCTACATTTTTCAGTTTTGTCAGACGTTTGTAATATTCTCACAATAAGCTAATTAGCTCAATTGGAGCATTTCTAGCATGTTTGGTTGAAATTGGAAATTTACTTTTTTCACTTTTGTCAGACAATTGCAATATTCTCACAATAAGCTAATTAGCTCAATTGGAGCATTTCTAGCATGTTTGGTTGAAATTGGAAATTTACTTTTTTCACTTTTGTCAGACAATTGCAATATTCTCACAATAAGCTAATTAGCTCAATTGGAGCATTTCTAGCATGTTTGGTTGAAATTGGAAATCTACATTTTTCAGTTTTGTCAGACGTTTGTAATATTCTCACAATAAGCTAATTAGCTCAATTGGAGCATTTCTAGCATGTTTGGTTGAAATTGGAAATTTACATTTTTCAGTTTTGTCAGACGTTTGGAAAATTCTTACAGTAGGCTTATTTGCGCAATTTGAGCATTTCTAGCATGTTTGGTTGAAATTGGAAGTTTACTTTTTTCACTTTTGTCAGACAATTGCAATATTCTCACAATAAGCTAATTAGCTCAATTGGAGCATTTCTAGCATGTTTGGTTGAAATTGGGAATTTACATTTTTCAGTGTTGTCAGACGTTTGTAATATTCTCACAATAAGCTAATTAGCTAAATTGGAGTATTTCTAGCATGTTTGGTTGAAATTGCAAATTTACATTTTTCACTTCTGTCAGACGTTTGTAATATTCTCACAATAAGCTAATTAGCTCAATTGGAGCATTTCTAGCATGTTTGGTTGAAATTGGAAATTTACATTTTTCAATTTTGTCAGACAATTGTAATATTCTCTCAATAAGCTAATTAGCTCATTTGGAGCATTTCTAGCATGTTTGGTTGAAATTGGAAATTTACATTTTTCACTTTTGTCAAACAATTGCAATATTCTCTCAATAAGCTAATTAGCTCAATTGGAGCATTTCTAGCATGTTTGGTTGAAATTGGAAATTTACATTTTTCAGTGTTGTCAGACGTTTGTAATATTCTCACAATAAGCAAATTAGCTCAATTGGAGCATTTCTAGCATGTTTGGTTGAAATTGGAAATTTACATTTTTCAGTTTTGTCAGACGTTTGTAATATTCTCACAATAAGCTAATTAGCTCAATTGGAGCATTTCTAGCATGTTTGGTTGAAATTGGAAATTTACATTTTTCACTTTTGTCAGACGTTTGTAATATTCTCACAATAAGCTAATTAGCTCAATTGGAGCATTTCTAGCATGTTTGGTTGAAATTGGAAATTTACTTTTTTCACTTTTGTCAGACAATTGCAATATTCTCTCAATAAGCTAATTAGCTCATTTGGAGCATTTCTAGCATGTTTGGTTGAAATTAGAAATTTACACTTTTCAGTGTTGTCAGACGTTTGTAATATTCTCACAATAAGCTAATTAGCTCAATTGGAGCATTTTTAGCATGTTTGGTTGAAATTGGAAATTTACATTTTTCAGTTTTGTCAGACGTTTGTAAAATTCTTACAGTAGGCTTATTTGCGCAATTTGAGCATTTCTAGCATGTTTGGTTGAAATTGGAAATTTACTTTTTTCACTTTTGTCAGACAATTGCAATATTCTCACAATAAGCTAATTAGCTCAATTGGAGCATTTCTAGCATGTTTGGTTGAAATTGCAAATTTACATTTTTCACTTCTGTCAGACAATTGCAATATTCTCACAATAAGCTAATTAGCTCAATTGGAACATTTCTAGCATGTTTGGTTGAAATTGGAAATTTACATTTTTCAATTTTGTTAGACGTTTGTAATATTCTCACAATAAGCTAATTAGCTCAATTGGAGCATTTCTAGCATGTTTGGTTGAAATTGGAAATTTACATTTTTCACTTTTGTCAAACAATTGCATTATTCTCTCAATAAGCTAATTAGCTCAATTGGAGCATTTCTAGCATGTTTGATTGAAATTGGAAATTTAAATTTTTCACTTTTGTCAGACGTTTGTAATATTCTCACAATAAGCTAATTAGCTCAATTGGAGCATTTCTAGCACGTTTGGTTGAAATTGGAAATTTACATTTTTCACTTTTGTCAGACAATTGCAATATTCTCTCAATAAGCTAATTAGCTCCATTTGAGCATTTCTAGCATGTTTGGTTGAAATTGGAAATTTACTTTTTTCACTTTTGTCAGACAATTGCAATATTCTCACAATAAGCTAATTAGCTCAATTGGAGCATTTCTAGCATGTTCGGTTGAAATTGGAAATTTACTTTTTTCACTTTTGTCAGACAATTGCAATATTCTCACAATAAGCTAATTAGCTCAATTGGAGCATTTCTAGCATGTTTGGTTGAAATTGGAAATCTACATTTTTCAGTTTTGTCAGACGTTTGTAATATTCTCACAATAAGCTAATTAGCTCAATTGGAGCATTTCTAGCATGTTTGGTTGAAATTGGAAATTTACATTTTTCAGTTTTGTCAGACGTTTGGAAAATTCTTACAGTAGGCTTATTTGCGCAATTTGAGCATTTCTAGCATGTTTGGTTGAAATTGGAAGTTTACTTTTTTCACTTTTGTCAGACAATTGCAATATTCTCACAATAAGCTAATTAGCTCAATTGGAGCATTTCTAGCATGTTTGGTTGAAATTGGGAATTTACATTTTTCAGTGTTGTCAGACGTTTGTAATATTCTCACAATAAGCTAATTAGCTAAATTGGAGTATTTCTAGCATGTTTGGTTGAAATTGCAAATTTACATTTTTCACTTCTGTCAGACAATTGCAATATTCTCACAATAAGCTAATTAGCTCAATTGGAGCATTTCTAGCATGTTTGGTTGAAATTGGAAATTTACATTTTTCAATTTTGTTAGACGTTTGTAATATTCTCACAATAAGCGAATTAGCTCAATTGGAGCATTTCTAGCATGTCTGGTTGAAATTGGAAATTTACATTTTTCACTTTTGTCAGATAATTGCAATATTCTCACAATAAGCTAATTAGCTCAATTGGAGCATTTCTAGCATGTTTGGTTGAAATTGGAAATTTACATTTTTCACTTTTGTCAGACGTTTGTAATATTCTCACAATAAGCTAATTAGCTCAATTGGAGCATTTCTAGCATGTTTGGTTGAAATTGGAAATTTACTTTTTTCACTTTTGTCAGACAATTGCAATATTCTCTCAATAAGCTAATTAGCTCATTTGGAGCATTTCTAGCATGTTTGGTTGAAATTAGAAATTTACATTTTTCAGTGTTGTCAGACGTTTGTAATATTCTCACAATAAGCTAATTAGCTCAATTGGAGCATTTTTAGCATGTTTGGTTGAAATTGGAAATTTACATTTTTCAGTTTTGTCAGACGTTTGTAAAATTCTTACAGTAGGCTTATTTGCGCAATTTGAGCATTTCTAGCATGTTTGGTTGAAATTGGAAATTTACTTTTTTCACTTTTGTCAGACAATTGCAATATTCTCACAATAAGCTAATTAGCTCAATTGGAGCATTTCTAGCATGTTTGGTTGAAATTGCAAATTTACATTTTTCACTTCTGTCAGACAATTGCAATATTCTCACAATAAGCTAATTAGCTCAATTGGAGCATTTCTAGCATGTTTGGTTGAAATTGGAAATTTACATTTTTCAATTTTGTTAGACGTTCGTAATATTCTCACAATAAGCTAATTAGCTCAATTGGAGCATTTCTAGCATGTTTGGTTGAAATTGGAAATTTACATTTTTCACTTTTGTCAAACAATTGCAATATTCTCTCAATAAGCTAATTAGCTCAATTGGAGCATTTCTAGCATGTTTGGTTGAAATTGGAAATTTAAATTTTTCACTTTTGTCAGACGTTTGTAATATTCTCACAATAAGCTAATTAGCTCAATTGGAGCATTTCTAGCACGTTTGGTTGAAATTGGAAATTTACATTTTTCACTTTTGTCAGACAATTGCAATATTCTCTCAATAAGCTAATTAGCTCAATTGGAGCATTTCTAGCATGTTTGGTTGAAATTGGAAATTCACATTTTTCAGTTTTGTCAGACATTTGTAATATTCTCACAATAAGCTAATTAGCTCAATTGGAGCATTTCTAGCATGTTTGGTTGGAATTAGAAATTTACATTTTTCAGTGTTGTCAGACGTTTGTAATATTCTCACAATAAGCTAATTAGCTCAATTGGAGCATTTCTAGCATGTTTGGTTGAAATTGGAAATCTACATTTTTCAGTTTTGTCAGACGTTTGTAATATTCTCACAATAAGCTAATTAGCTCAATTGGAGCATTTCTAGCATGTTTGGTTGAAATTGGAAATTTACATTTTTCAGTTTTGTCAGACGTTTGTAAAATTCTTACAGTAGGCTTATTTGCGCAATTTGAGCATTTCTAGCATGTTTGGTTGAAATTGGAAAATTACATTTTTCACTTTTGTCAAACAATTGCAATATTCTCTCAATAAGCTAATTAGCTCAATTGGAGCATTTCTAGCATGTTTGGTTGAAATTGGAAATTTACATTTTTCAGTGTTGTCAGACGTTTGTAATATTCTCACAATAAGCTAATTAGCTCAATTGGAGCATTTCTAGCATGTTTGGTTGAAATTGGAAATTTACATTTTTCAGTTTTGTCAGACGTTTGTAAAATTCTTACAGTAGGCTTATTTGCGCAATTTGAGCATTTCTAGCATGTTTGGTTGAAATTGGAAATTTACTTTTTTCACTTTTGTCAGACTATTGCAATATTCTCACAATAAGCTAATTAGCTCAATCGGAGCATTTCTAGCATGTTTGGTTGAAATTGGAAATTTACATTTTTCAATTTTGTTAGACGTTTGTAATATTCTCACAATAAGCTAATTAGCTCAATTGGAGCATTTCTAGCATGTTTGGTTGAAATTGGAAATTTACATTTTTCATTTTTGTCAGACAATTGCAATATTCTCACAATAAGCTAATTAGCTCAATTGGAGCATTTCTAGCATGTTTGGTTGAAATTGGAAATTTACATTTTTCACTTTTGTCAGACGTTTGTAATATTCTCACAATAAGCTAATTAGCTCAATTGGAGCATTTCTAGCATGTTTGGTTGCAATTGGAAATTTAAATTTTTCACTTTTGTCAGACGTTTGTAATATTCTCACAATAAGCTAATTAGCTCAATTGGAGCATTTCTAGCACGTTTGGTTGAAATTGGAAATTTACATTTTTCACTTTTGTCAGACAATTGCAATATTCTCTCAATAAGCTAATTAGCTCAATTTGAGCATTTCTAGCATGTTTGGTTGAAATTGGAAGTTTACTTTTTTCACTTTTGTCAGACAATTGCAATATTCTCACAATAAGCTAATTAGCTCAATTGGAGCATTTCTAGCATGTTTGGTTGAAATTGGGAATTTACATTTTTCAGTG
Organism: Watersipora subatra; assembly: GCF_963576615.1. Taxonomy (NCBI): domain Eukaryota; kingdom Metazoa; phylum Bryozoa; class Gymnolaemata; order Cheilostomatida; family Watersiporidae; genus Watersipora; species Watersipora subatra. The sequence continues at coordinate 19,862,880 of NC_088718.1, read as the reverse complement.
TTGTCAGACGTTTGTAATATTCTCACAATAAGCTAATTAGCTAAATTGGAGTATTTCTAGCATGTTTGGTTGAAATTGCAAATTTACATTTTTCACTTCTGTCAGACAATTGCAATATTCTCACAATAAGCTAATTAGCTCAATTGGAGCATTTCTAGCATGTTTGGTTGAAATTGGAAATTTACATTTTTCAATTTTGTTAGACGTTTGTAATATTCTCACAATAAGCTAATTAGCTCAATTGGAGCATTTCTAGCATGTCTGGTTGAAATTGGAAATTTACATTTTTCACTTTTGTCAGATAATTGCAATATTCTCACAATAAGCTAATTAGCTCAATTGGAGCATTTCTAGCATGTTTGGTTGAAATTGGAAATTTACATTTTTCACTTTTGTCAGACGTTTGTAATATTCTCACAATAAGCTAATTAGCTCAATTGGAGCATTTCTAGCATGTTTGGTTGAAATTGGAAATTTACTTTTTTCACTTTTGTCAGACAATTGCAATATTCTCTCAATAAGCTAATTAGCTCATTTGGAGCATTTCTAGCATGTTTGGTTGAAATTAGAAATTTACATTTTTCAGTGTTGTCAGACGTTTGTAATATTCTCACAATAAGCTAATTAGCTCAATTGGAGCATTTTTAGCATGTTTGGTTGAAATTGGAAATTTACATTTTTCAGTTTTGTCAGACGTTTGTAAAATTCTTACAGTAGGCTTATTTGCGCAATTTGAGCATTTCTAGCATGTTTGGTTGAAATTGGAAATGTACTTTTTTCACTTTTGTCAGACAATTGCAATATTCTCACAATAAGCTAATTAGCTCAATTGGAGCATTTCTAGCATGTTTGGTTGAAATTGCAAATTTACATTTTTCACTTCTGTCAGACAATTGCAATATTCTCACAATAAGCTAATTAGCTCAATTGGAGCATTTCTAGCATGTTTGGTTGAAATTGGAAATTTACATTTTTCAATTTTGTTAGACGTTTGTAATATTCTCACAATAAGCTAATTAGCTAAATTGGAGCATTTCTAGCATGTTTGGTTGAAATTGGAAATTTAAATTTTTCACTTTTGTCAGACGTTTGTAATATTCTCACAATAAGCTAATTAGCTCAATTGGAGCATTTCTAGCACGTTTGGTTGAAATTGGAAATTTACATTTTTCACTTTTGTCAGACAATTGCAATATTCTCTCAATAAGCTAATTAGCTCAATTGGAGCATTTCTAGCATGTTTGGTTGAAATTGGAAATTCACATTTTTCAGTTTTGTCAGACATTTGTAATATTCTCACAATAAGCTAATTAGCTCAATTGGAGCATTTCTAGCATGTTTGGTTGGAATTAGAAATTTACATTTTTCAGTGTTGTCAGACGTTTGTAATATTCTCACAATAAGCTAATTAGCTCAATTGGAGCATTTCTAGCATGTTTGGTTGAAATTGGAAATCTACATTTTTCAGTTTTGTCAGACGTTTGTAATATTCTCACAATAAGCTAATTAGCTCAATTGGAGCATTTCTAGCATGTTTGGTTGAAATTGGAAATTTACATTTTTCAGTTTTGTCAGACGTTTGTAAAATTCTTACAGTAGGCTTTTTGCGCAATTTGAGCATTTCTAGCTTGTTTGGTTGAAATTGGAAATTTACATTTTTCACTTTTGTCAAACAATTGCAATATTCTCTCAATAAGCTAATTAGCTCAATTGGAGCATTTCTAGCATGTTTGGTTGAAATTGGAAATTTACATTTTTCAGTGTTGTCAGACGTTTGTAATATTCTCACAATAAGCTAATTAGCTCAATTGGAGCATTTCTAGCATGTTTGGTTGAAATTGGAAATTTACATTTTTCAGTTTTGTCAGACGTTTGTAAAATTCTTACAGTAGGCTTATTTGCGCAATTTGAGCATTTCTAGCATGTTTGGTTGAAATTGGAAATTTACTTTTTTCACTTTTGTCAGACTATTGCAATATTCTCACAATAAGCTAATTAGCTCAATCGGAGCATTTCTAGCATGTTTGGTTGAAATTGGAAATTTACATTTTTCAATTTTGTTAGACGTTTGTAATATTCTCACAATAAGCTAATTAGCTCAATTGGAGCATTTCTAGCATGTTTGGTTGAAATTGGAAATTTACATTTTTCACTTTTGTCAGACAATTGCAATATTCTCACAATAAGCTAATTAGCTCAATTGGAGCATTTCTAGCATGTTTGGTTGAAATTGGGAATTTACATTTTTCAGTGTTGTCAGACGTTTGTAATATTCTCACAATAAGCTAATTAGCTAAATTGGAGTATTTCTAGCATGTTTGGTTGAAATTGCAAATTTACATTTTTCACTTCTGTCAGACAATTGCAATATTCTCACAATAAGCTAATTAGCTCAATTGGAGCATTTCTAGCATGTTTGGTTGAAATTGGAAATTTACATTTTTCAATTTTGTTAGACGTTTGTAATATTCTCACAATAAGCTAATTAGCTCAATTGGAGCATTTCTAGCATGTCTGGTTGAAATTGGAAATTTACATTTTTCACTTTTGTCAGATAATTGCAATATTCTCACAATAAGCTAATTAGCTCAATTGGAGCATTTCTAGCATGTTTGGTTGAAATTGGAAATTTACATTTTTCACTTTTGTCAGACGTTTGTAATATTCTCACAATAAGCTAATTAGCTCAATTGGAGCATTTCTAGCATGTTTGGTTGAAATTGGAAATTTACTTTTTTCACTTTTGTCAGACAATTGCAATATTCTCTCAATAAGCTAATTAGCTCATTTGGAGCATTTCTAGCATGTTTGGTTGAAATTAGAAATTTACATTTTTCAGTGTTGTCAGACGTTTGTAATATTCTCACAATAAGCTAATTAGCTCAATTGGAGCATTTTTAGCATGTTTGGTTGAAATTGGAAATTTACATTTTTCAGTTTTGTCAGACGTTTGTAAAATTCTTACAGTAGGCTTATTTGCGCAATTTGAGCATTTCTAGCATGTTTGGTTGAAATTGGAAATTTACTTTTTTCACTTTTGTCAGACAATTGCAATATTCTCACAATAAGCTAATTAGCTCAATTGGAGCATTTCTAGCATGTTTGGTTGAAATTGCAAATTTACATTTTTCACTTCTGTCAGACAATTGCAATATTCTCACAATAAGCTAATTAGCTCAATTGGAGCATTTCTAGCATGTTTGGTTGAAATTGGAAATTTACATTTTTCAATTTTGTTAGACGTTTGTAATATTCTCACAATAAGCTAATTAGCTCAATTGGAGCATTTCTAGCATGTTTGGTTGAAATTGGAAATTTACATTTTTCACTTTTGTCAAACAATTGCAATATTCTCTCAATAAGCTAATTAGCTCAATTGGAGCATTTCTAGCATGTTTGGTTGAAATTGGAAATTTAAATTTTTCACTTTTGTCAGACGTTTGTAATATTCTCACAATAAGCTAATTAGCTCAATTGGAGCATTTCTAGCACGTTTGGTTGAAATTGGAAATTTAAATTTTTCACTTTTGTCAGACGTTTGTAATATTCTCACAATAAGCTAATTAGCTCAATTGGAGCATTTCTAGCACGTTTGGTTGAAATTGGAAATTTACATTTTTGACTTTTGTCAGACAATTGCAATATTCTCTCAATAAGCTAATTAGCTCAATTGGAGCATTTCTAGCATGTTTGGTTGAAATTGGAAATTCACATTTTTCAGTTTTGTCAGACATTTGTAATATTCTCACAAAAAGCTAATTAGCTCAATTGGAGCATTTCTAGCATGTTTGGTTGGAATTAGAAATTTACATTTTTCAGTGTTGTCAGACGTTTGTAATATTCTCACAATAAGCTAATTAGCTCAATTGGAGCATTTCTAGCATGTTTGGTTGAAATTGGAAATCTACATTTTTCAGTTTTGTCAGACGTTTGTAATATTCTCACAATAAGCTAATTAGCTCAATTGGAGCATTTCTAGCATGTTTGGTTGAAATTGGAAATTTACATTTTTCAGTTTTGTCAGACGTTTGTAAAATTCTTACAGTAGGCTTTTTGCGCAATTTGAGCATTTCTAGCATGTTTGGTTGAAATTGGAAATTTACATTTTTCACTTTTGTCAAACAATTGCAATATTCTCTCAATAAGCTAATTAGCTCAATTGGAGCATTTCTAGCATGTTTGGTTGAAATTGGAAATTTACATTTTTCAGTGTTGTCAGACGTTTGTAATATTCTCACAATAAGCTAATTAGCTCAATTGGAGCATTTCTAGCATGTTTGGTTGAAATTGGAAATTTACATTTTTCAGTTTTGTCAGACGTTTGTAAAATTCTTACAGTAGGCTTATTTGCGCAATTTGAGCATTTCTAGCATGTTTGGTTGAAATTGGAAATTTACTTTTTTCACTTTTGTCAGACTATTGCAATATTCTCACAATAAGCTAATTAGCTCAATCGGAGCATTTCTAGCATGTTTGGTTGAAATTGGAAATTTACATTTTTCAATTTTGTTAGACGTTTGTAATATTCTCACAATAAGCTAATTAGCTCAATTGGAGCATTTCTAGCATGTTTGGTTGAAATTGGAAATTTACATTTTTCACTTTTGTCAGACAATTGCAATATTCTCACAATAAGCTAATTAGCTCAATTGGAGCATTTCTAGCATGTTTGGTTGAAATTGGAAATTTACATTTTTCAGTGTTGTCAGACGTTTGTAATATTCTCACAATAAGCTAATTAGCTCAATTGGAGCATTTCTAGCATGTTTGGTTGAAATTGGAAATCTACATTTTTCAGTTTTGTCAGACGTTTGTAATATTCTCACAATAAGCTAATTAGCTCAATTGGAGCATTTCTAGCATGTTTGGTTGAAATTGGAAATTTACATTTTTCAGTTTTGTCAGACGTTTGTAAAATTCTTACAGTAGGTTTATTTGCGCAATTTGAGCATTTCTAGCATGTTTGGTTGAAATTGGAAATTTACATTTTTCACTTTTGTCAAACAATTGCAATATTCTCTCAATAAGCTAATTAGCTCAATTGGAGCATTTCTAGCATGTTTGGTTGAAATTGGAAATTTACATTTTTCAGTGTTGCCAGACGTTTGTAATATTCTCACAATAAGCTAATTAGCTCAATTGGAGCATTTCTAGCATGTTTGGTTGAAATTGGAAATTTACATTTTTCAGTTTTGTCAGACGTTTGTAAAATTCTTACAGTAGGCTTATTTGCGCAATTTGAGCATTTCTAGCATGTTTGGTTGAAATTGGAAATTTACTTTTTTCACTTTTGTCAGACTATTGCAATATTCTCACAATAAGCTAATTAGCTCAATCGGAGCATTTCTAGCATGTTTGGTTGAAATTGGAAATTTACATTTTTCAATTTTGTTAGACGTTTGTAATATTCTCACAATAAGCTAATTAGCTCAATTGGAGCATTTCTAGCATGTTTGGTTGAAATTGGAAATTTACATTTTTCATTTTTGTCAGACAATTGCAATATTCTCACAATAAGCTAATTAGCTCAATTGGAGCATTTCTAGCATGTTTGGTTGAAATTGGAAATTTACATTTTTCACTTTTGTCAGACGTTTGTAATATTCTCACAATAAGCTAATTAGCTCAATTGGAGCATTTCTAGCATGTTTGGTTGCAATTGGAAATTTACATTTTTCACTTTTGTCAGACGTTTGTAATATTCTCACAATAAGCTAATTAGCTCAATTGGAGCATTTCTAGCACGTTTGGTTGAAATTGGAAATTTACATTTTTCACTTTTGTCAGACAATTGCAATATTCGCTCAATAAGCTAATTAGCTCAATTGGAGCATTTCTAGCATGTTTGGTTGAAATTGGAAATTCACATTTTTGAGTTTTGTCAGACGTTTGTAATATTCTCACAATAAGCTAATTAGCTCAATTGGAGCATTTCTAGCATGTTTGGTTGGAATTAGAAATTTACATTTTTCAGTGTTGTCAGACGTTTGTAATATTCTCACAATAAGCTAATTAGCCCAATTGGAGCATTTCTAGCATGTTTGGTTGAAATTGGAAATCTACATTTTTCAGTTTTGTCAGACGTTTGTAATATTCCCACAATAAGCTAATTAGCTCAATTGGAGCATTTCTAGCATGTTTGGTTGAAATTGGAAATTTACATTTTTCAGTTTTGTCAGACGTTTGTAAAATTCTTACAGTAGGCTTATTTGCGCAATTTGAGCATTTCTAGCACGTTTGGTTGAAATTGGAAATTTACATTTTTCACTTTTGTCAAACAATTGCAATATTCTCTCAATAAGCTAATTAGCTCAATTGGAGCATTTCTAGCATGTTTGGTTGAAATTGGAAATTTACATTTTTCAGTGTTGTCAGACGTTTGTAATATTCTCACAATAAGCTAATTAGCTCAATTGGAGCATTTCTAGCATGTTTGGTTGAAAGTGGAAATTTACATTTTTCAGTTTTGTCAGACGTTTGTAAAATTCTTACAGTAGGCTTATTTGCGCAATTTGAGCATTTCTAGCATGTTTGGTTGAAATTGGAAATTTACTTTTTTCACTTTTGTCAGACTATTGCAATATTCTCACAATAAGCTAATTAGCTCAATCGGAGCATTTCTAGCATGTTTGGTTGAAATTGGAAATTTACATTTTTCAATTTTGTTAGACGTTTGTAATATTCTCACAATAAGCTAATTAGCTCAATTGGAGCATTTCTAGCATGTTTGGTTGAAATTGGAAATTTACATTTTTCACTTTTGTCAGACAATTGCAATATTCTCACAATAAGCTAATTAGCTCAATTGGAGCATTTCTAGCATGTTTGGTTGAAATTGGAAATTTACATTTTTCACTTTTGTCAGATGTTTGTAATATTCTCACAATAAGCTAATTAGCTCAATTGGAGCATTTCTAGCATGTTTGGTTGCAATTGGAAATTTACTTTTTTCACTTTTGTCAGACAATTGCAATATTCTCTCAATAAGCTAATTAGCTCATTTGGAGCATTTCTAGCATGTTTGGTTGAAATTAGAAATTTACATTTTTCAGTGTTGTCAGACGTTTGTAATATTCTCACAATAAGCTAATTAGCTCAATTGGAGCATTTTTATCATGTTTGGTTGAAATTGGAAATTTACATTTTTCAGTTTTGTCAGACGTTTGTAAAATTCTTACAGTAGGCTTATTTGCGCAATTTGAGCATTTCTAGCATGTTTGGTTGAAATTGGAAATTTACTTTTTTCACTTTTGTCAGACAATTGCAATATTCTCACAATAAGCTAATTAGCTCAATTGGAGCATTTCTAGCATGTTTGGTTGAAATTGCAAATTTACATTTTTCACTTCTGTCAGACAATTGCAATATTCTCACAATAAGCTAATTAGCTCAATTGGAGCATTTCTAGCATGTTTGGTTGAAATTGGAAATTTACATTTTTCAATTTTGTTAGACGTTTGTAATATTCTCACAATAAGCTAATTAGCTCAATTGGAGCATTTCTAGCATGTTTGGTTGAAATTGGAAATTTACTTTTTTCACTTTTGTCAGACAATTGCAATATTCTCACAATAAGCTAATTAGCTCAATTGGAGCATTTCTAGCATGTTTGGTTGAAATTGGAAATTTACTTTTTTCACTTTTGTCAGACAATTGCAATATTCTCACAATAAGCTAATTAGCTCAATTGGAGCATTTCTAGCATGTTTGGTTGAAATTGGAAATCTACATTTTTCAGTTTTGTCAGGTGTTTGTAATATTCTCACAATAAGCTAATTAGCTCAATTGGAGCATTTCTAGCATGTTTGGTTGAAATTGGAAATTTACATTTTTCAGTTTTGTCAGACGTTTGTAAAATTCTTACAGTAGGCTTATTTGCGCAATTTGAGCATTTCTAGCATGTTTGGTTGAAATTGGAAATTTACTTTTTTCACTTTTGTCAGACAATTGCAATATTCTCACAATAAGCTAATTAGCTCAATTGGAGCATTTCTAGCATGTTTGGTTGAAATTGGGAATTTACATTTTTCAGTGTTGTCAGACATTTGTAATATTCTCACAATAAGCTAATTAGCTAAATTGGAGTATTTCTAGCATATTTGGTTGAAATTGCAAATTTACATTTTTCACTTCTGTCAGACAATTGCAATATTCTCACAATAAGCTAATTAGCTCAATTGGAGCATTTCTAGCATGTTTGGTTGAAATTGGAAATTTACATTTTCCAATTTTGTTAGACGTTTGTAATATTCTCACAATAAGCTAATTAGCTCAATTGGAGCATTTCTAGCATGTTTGGTTGAAATTGGAAATTTACATTTTTCACTTTTGACAGATAATTGCAATATTCTCACAATAAGCTAATTAGCTCAATTGGAGCATTTCTAGCATGTTTGGTTGAAATTGGAAATTTACATTTTTCACTTTTGTCAGACGTTTGTAATATTCTCACAATAAGCTAATTAGCTCAATTAGAGCATTTCTAGCATGTTTGGTTGAAATTGGAAATTTACATTTTTCACTTTTGTCAGACAATTGCAATATTCTCTCAATAAGCTAATTAGCTCATTTGGAGCATTTCTAGCATGTTTGGTTGAAATTAGAAATTTACATTTTTCAGTGTTGTCAGACGTTTGTAATATTCTCACAATAAGCTAATTAGCTCAATTGGAGCATTTCTAGCATGTTTGGTTGAAATTGGAAATTTACATTTTTCAATTTTGTTAGACGTTTGTAATATTCTCACAATAAGCTAATTAGCTCAATTGGAGCATTTCTAGCATGTTTGGTTGAAATTGGAAATTTACTTTTTTCACTTTTGACAGATAATTGCAATATTCTCACAATAAGCTAATTAGCTCAATTGGAGCATTTCTAGCATGTTTGGTTGAAATTGGAAATTTACATTTTTCACTTTTGTCAGACGTTTGTAATATTCTCACAATAAGCTAATTAGCTCAATTAGAGCATTTCTAGCATGTTTGGTTGAAATTGGAAATTTACTTTTTTCACTTTTGTCAGACAATTGCAATATTCTCTCAATAAGCTAATTAGCTCATTTGGAGCATTTCTAGCATGTTTGGTTGAAATTAGAAATTTACATTTTTCAGTGTTGTCAGACGTTTGTAATATTCTCACAATAAGCTAATTAGCTCAATTGGAGCATTTTTAGCATTTTTGGTTTAAATTGGAAATTTACATTTTTCAATTTTGTTAGACGTTTGTAATATTCTCACAATAAGCTAATTAGCTCAATTGGAGCATTTCTAGCATGTTTGTTGAAATTAGAAATTTACATTTTTCAGTGTTGTCAGACGTTTGTAATATTCTCACAATAAGCTAATTAGCTCAATTGGAGCATTTCTAGCATGTTTGGTTTAAATTGGAAATTTACATTTTTCAATTTTGTTAGACGTTTGTAATATTCTCACAATAAGCTAATTAGCTCAATTGGAGCATTTCTAGCATGTTTGGTTGAAATTGGAAATTTACTTTTTTCAATTTTGTTAGACGTTTGTAATATTCTCACAATAAGCTAATTAGCTCAATTGGAGCATTTCTAGCATGTTTGGTTTAAATTGGAAATTTACATTTTTCAATTTTGTTAGACGTTTGTAATATTCTCACAATAAGCTAATTAGCTCAATTGGAGCATTTCTAGCATGTTTGGTTGAAATTGGAAATTTACATTTTTCACTTTTGTCAGACGTTTGTAATATTCTCACATTAAGCTAATTAGCTCAATTGGAGCATTTCTAGCACGTTTGGTTGAATTTGGAAACTTACATTTTTCACTTTTGTCAAACAATTGCAATATTCTCTCAATAAGCTAATTAGCTCAATTGGAGCATTTTTAGCATGTTTGGTTGAAATTGGAAATTTACATTTTTCAGTGTTGTCAGACGTTTGTAATATTCTCACAATAAGCTAATTAGCTCAATTGGAGCATTTCTAGCATGTTTGGTTGAAATTGCAAATTTACATTTTTCACTTCTGTCAGACGTTTGTAATATTCTCACAATAAGCTAATTAGCTCAATTGGAGCATTTCTAGCACGTTTGGTTGAAATTGGAAATTTACATTTTTCACTTTTGTCAAACAATTGCAATATTCTCTCAATAAGCTAATTAGCTCAATTGGAGCATTTCTAGCATGTTTGGTTGAAATTGGAAATTTACATTTTTCACTTTTGTCAAACAATTGCAATATTCTCTCAATAAGCTAATTAGCTCAATTGGAGCATTTCTAGCATGTTTGGTTGAAATTGGAAATTTACATTTTTCAATTTTGTTAGACGTTTGTAATATTCTCACAATAAGCTAATTAGCTCAATTGGAGCATTTCGAGCATGTTTGTTGAAATTAGGAATTTACATTTTTCAGTGTTGTCAGACGTTTGTAATATTCTCACAATAAGCTAATTAGCTAAATTGGAGTATTTCTAGCATATTTGGTTTAAATTGCAAATTTACATTTTTCACTCCTGTCAGACAATTGCAATATTCTCACAATAAGCTAATTAGCTCAATTGGAGCATTTCTAGCATGTTTGGTTGAAATTGGAAATTTACATTTTCCAATTTTGTTAGACGTTTGTAATATTCTCACAATAAGCTAATTAGCTCAATTGGAGCATTTCTAGCATGTTTGGTTGAAATTGGAAATTTACATTTTTCACTATTGACAGATACTTGCAATATTCTCACAATAAGCTAATTAGCTCAATTGGAGCATTTCTAGCATGTTTGGTTGAAATTGGAAATTTACATTTTTCACTTTTGTCAGACGTTTGTAATATTCTCACAATAAGCTAATTAGCTCAATTAGAGCATTTCTAGCATGTTTGGTTGAAATTGGAAATTTACTTTTTTCACTTTTGTCAGACAATTGCAATATTCTCTCAATAAGCTAATTAGCTCATTTGGAGCATTTCTAGCATGTTTGGTTGAAATTAGAAATTTACATTTTTCAGTGTTGTCAGACGTTTGTAATATTCTCACAATAAGCTAATTAGCTCAATTGGAGCATTTCTAGCATGTTTGGTTGAAATTGGAAATTTACATTTTTCAATTTTGTTAGACGTTTGTAATATTCTCACAATAAGCTAATTAGCTCAATTGGAGCATTTCTAGCATGTTTGGTTGAAATTGGAAATTTACATTTTTCACTTTTCACAGATAATTGCAATATTCTCACAATAAGCTAATTAGCTCAATTGGAGCATTTCTAGCATGTTTGGTTGAAATTGGAAATTTACATTTTTCACTTTTGTCAGACGTTTGTAATATTCTCACAATAAGCTAATTAGCTCAATTAGAGCATTTCTAGCATGTTTGGTTGAAATTGGAAATTTACTTTTTTCACTTTTGTCAGACAATTGCAATATTCTCTCAATAAGCTAATTAGCTCATTTGGAGCATTTCTAGCATGTTTGGTTGAAATTGGAAATTTACATTTTTCAGTGTTGTCAGACGTTTGTAATATTCTCACAATAAGCTAATTAGCTCAATTGGAGCATTTTTAGCATGTTTGGTTTAAATTGGAAATTTACATTTTTCAATTTTGTTAGACGTTTGTAATATTCTCACAATAAGCTAATTAGCTCAATTGGAGCATTTCTAGCATGTTTGTTGAAATTAGAAATTTACATTTTTCAGTGTTGTCAGACGTTTGTAATATTCTCACAATAAGCTAATTAGCTCAATTGGAGCATTTCTAGCATGTTTGGTTTAAATTAGAAATTTACATTTTTCAATTTTGTTAGACGTTTGTAATATTCTCACAATAAGCTAATTAGCTCAATTGGAGCATTTCTAGCATGTTTGGTTGAAATTGGAAATTTACATTTTTCACTTTTGTCAAACAATTGCAATATTCTCTCAATAAGCTAATTAGCTCAATTGGAGCATTTCTAGCATGTTTGGTTGAAATTGGAAATTTACATTTTTCAGTGTTGTCAGACGTTTGTAATATTCTCACAATAAGCTAATTAGCTCAATTGGAGCATTTCTAGCATGTTTGGTTGAAATTGCAAATTTACATTTTTCACTTCTGTCAGACGTTTGTAATATTCTCACAATAAGCTAATTAGCTCAATTGGAGCATTTCTAGCACGTTTGGTTGAAATTGGAAATTTACATTTTTCACTTTTGTCAAACAATTGCAATATTCTCTCAATAAGCTAATTAGCTCAATTGGAGCATTTCTAGCATGTTTGGTTGAAATTGGAAATTTACATTTTTCACTTTTGTCAAACAATTGCAATATTCTCTCAATAAGCTAATTAGCTCAATTGGAGCATTTCTAGCATGTTTGGTTGAAATTGGAAATTTACATTTTTCAGTGTTCTCAGACGTTTGTAATATTCTCACAATAAGCTAATTAGCTCAATTGGAGCATTTCTAGCATGTTTGGTTGAAATTGGAAATTTACATTTTTCAGTTTTGTCAGACGTTTGTAAAATTCTTACAGTAGGCTTATTTGCGCAATTTGAGCATTTCTAGCATGTTTGGTTGAAATTGGAAATTTACTTTTTTCACTTTTGTCAGACTATTGCAATATTCTCACAATAAGCTAATTAGCTCAATTGGAGCATTTCTAGCATGTTTGGTTGAAATTGGAAATTTACATTTTTCAATTTTGTTAGACGTTTGTAATATTCTCACAATAAGCTAATTAGCTCAATTGGAGCATTTATAGCATGTTTGGTTGAAATTGGAAATTTACATTTTTCACTTTTGTCAGACAATTGCAATATTCTCACAATAAGCTAATTAGCTCAATTGGAGCATTTCTAGCATGTTTGGTTGAAATTGGAAATTTACATTTTTCACTTTCGTCAGACGTTTGTAATATTCTCACAATAAGCTAATTAGCTCAATTGGAGCATTTCTAGCATGTTTGGTTGAAATTGGAAACTTACATTTTTCACTTTTGTCAGACAATTGCAATATTCTCACGATAAGCTAATTAGCTCAATTGGAGCATTTCTAGCATGTTTGGTTGAAATTGGAAATTTACATTTTTCAATTTTGTTAGACGTTTGTAATATTCTCACAATAAGCTAATTAGCTCAATTGGAGCATTTCTAGCATGTTTGGTTGAAATTGGAAATCTACATTTTTCACTTTTGTCAAACAATTGCAATATTCTCTCCATAAGCTAATTAGCTCAATTGGAGCATTTCTAGCATGTTTGGTTGAAATTGGAAATTTACTTTTTTCACTTTTGTCAGACAATTGCAATATTCTCACAATAAGCTAATTAGCTCAATTGGAGCATTTCTAGCATGTTTGGTTGATATTGGAAATCTACATTTTTCAGTTTTGTCAGACGTTTGTAATATTCTCACAATAAGCTAATTAGCTCAATTGGAGCATTTCTAGCATGTTTGGTTGAAATTGGAAATTTACATTTTTCAGTTTTGTCAGACGTTTGTAAAATTCTTACAGTAGGCTTATTTGCGCAATTTGAGCATTTCTAGCATGTTTGGTTGAAATTGGAAATTTACTTTTTTCACTTTTGTCAGACAATTGCAATATTCTCACAATAAGCTAATTAGCTCAATTGGAGCATTTCTAGCATGTTTGGTTGAAATTGGGAATTTACATTTTTCAGTGTTGTCAGACATTTGTAATATTCTCACAATAAGCTAATTAGCTAAATTGGAGTATTTCTAGCATATTTGGTTGAAATTGCAAATTTACATTTTTCACTTCTGTCAGACAATTGCAATATTCTCACAATAAGCTAATTAGCTCAATTGGAGCATTTCTAGCATGTTTGGTTGAAATTGGAAATTTACATTTTCCAATTTTGTTAGACGTTTGTAATATTCTCACAATAAGCTAATTAGCTCAATTGGAGCATTTCTAGCATGTTTGGTTGAAATTGGAAATTTACATTTTTCACTTTTGACAGATAATTGCAATATTCTCACAATAAGCTAATTAGCTCAATTGGAGCATTTCTAGCATGTTTGGTTGAAATTGGAAATTTACATTTTTCACTTTTGTCAGACGTTTGTAATATTCTCACAATAAGCTAATTAGCTCAATTAGAGCATTTCTAGCATGTTTGGTTGAAATTGGAAATTTACATTTTTCACTTTTGTCAGACAATTGCAATATTCTCTCAATAAGCTAATTAGCTCATTTGGAGCATTTCTAGCATGTTTGGTTGAAATTAGAAATTTACATTTTTCAGTGTTGTCAGACGTTTGTAATATTCTCACAATAAGCTAATTAGCTCAATTGGAGCATTTCTAGCATGTTTGGTTGAAATTGGAAATTTACATTTTTCAATTTTGTTAGACGTTTGTAATATTCTCACAATAAGCTAATTAGCTCAATTGGAGCATTTCTAGCATGTTTGGTTGAATATGGAAATTTACATTTTTCACTTTTGACAGATAATTGCAATATTCTCACAATAAGCTAATTAGCTCAATTGGAGCATTTCTAGCATGTTTGGTTGAAATTGGAAATTTACATTTTTCACTTTTGTCAGACGTTTGTAATATTCTCACAATAAGCTAATTAGCTCAATTAGAGCATTTCTAGCATGTTTGGTTGAAATTGGAAATTTACTTTTTTCACTTTTGTCAGACAATTGCAATATTCTCTCAATAAGCTAATTAGCTCATTTGGAGCATTTCTAGCATGTTTGGTTGAAATTAGAAATTTACATTTTTCAGTGTTGTCAGACGTTTGTAATATTCTCACAATAAGCTAATTAGCTCAATTGGAGCATTTTTAGCATTTTTGGTTTAAATTGGAAATT